>NW_020867928.1:0-67772 GCF_003369695.1 Bos indicus x Bos taurus | reverse complement strand
GGTGCCCCATCTTTACTTCTTAGACTGGGAAAGTGTTAAAGTTCAGTGTGCAAGTGCGTGTGCGTGCGTTAGTCGCTCAGTTGTCTCCGACTCTTTGCGATCCCATGGACTGTAGCCCGCCAGGCTTCTGTGTCGTGGAATTCTCCAGGCAAGAGTACTGGAGTGGATTGCCATCCCCTTCTCCACAGGAACTTCCCAACCCAGGGATCGAACCCTGGTCTCCTGCATCACAGGCAGATCCTTTACCGTTTGAGCTCAGTGTGCAAGGGTGCAGGAAATAGGGCACCCTTGTGGACTCCTGGTGTGAGTTAAAATGGTCCAGTCTTCTTTGGGAGAACAGTTTGTCATTATCTAGGCAAAAGTGTAAAATTATCTAACCCACTGACCCAGCAATTCCACTTCTAAGGAGTTACCCAACAGACAATGCACATGGCTACACTGGATACTTGCCAGGCACCCAGACCCATTCATCACGTGTGTTCAACATGAGTCCTACCTATTACAAACCGATACTTTAAAAACGAATTCTATACTTCCTGTGAATACAAAATGCTATTTCTTTCCAGATTTTTGGTACTAATTTGGTCAATGAAAGATGTGTATTTTCACGATTCCTGTAACTTTGTTAGACCCTCAATTTTTTTTTTATTTGACCCTCTAAGCAGCTTTGAAAAGAGCCTCAAACAATGCAAGAAAGCGGTGCCAAGTGTGCACATTTTTTCCCCATGGTGAGTTCTTAAAAATGCACACTCAGGGACGGGGAAGCCTGTGGGCTGCCGTCTATGGGGTCGCACAGAGTTGGACACGAGTGAAGCGACTTAGCAGCAGCAGCAGTGCTGAAACACATCCAGAGCCTCCAACTCCCGTCTGAAAGAAAGTGGTGAGAATCTGACCCAAGCTGAGTTGATTGGTGGTTTCTATTCATAAAGCGCAAGGAGCTGGAAGCAATTTTGAAGTTGTTCTCCTTTCAGAGAAAAGGAAATGTAAGGGTGCTTAAGGCAGTGGTGGGGAAGATGGAGCCTACACTTAGTGATTTACAAAGGACACGTTTTAGAAGATACATGCAGTGCAAAATAGCAAAGAGAGAGAAAAGAGTGAGGAGGGTATGCAGAGGGAAAAGGGAAAGGAAAGGAAAGAAATGAGATCTGATGCTCCCAGGGCCTGGGGCCAATCCAGAGGTCAGGCTCTCCAAGGAGCCAGATCTTCCAGGCAGCAAGTAGATGCCAGGGATCTGCACTCCTCTCGCGCCCCCCACCAACACGCCGCGAATTGGACTTGCCCAGGCGGGTCCTGCAGGGATTTGCCCAGCCAGGCGCGCCCGGGCCTTTTCCGGGCCACCAAGAGCGCCTTTTGGAGCCAGGACTCGCGGCGGGAACTCACCAACAGCAAGACACCCAAGACGGTGAAGATGAGAGCCCAGGGGCCCCGGAGTCGAGGCCTGGGCCCTGGGTGCAACCTGCCCGGGAGCTCGAGGCGGCCTGCTGCTCTGTCCCTGCTGCCCGGTGCGGTCGGGGAGCGTTCGCTGTCCAGGTTGCCGCGGGGTGACAGCCTCCAGAGCCATCAGAAATGAAAGTGTGTTTTGTGGGGCGCGCGATCACCCCTGCGAGGTGCGCAGGAGCGGAGCTCAGCTGTTTAGCTTAGCCTACCTCTACTTGGGATTGCGCCACCCGCGGTAGCGAATGAGCCAGTGCTTGCTGATATAATCATTACCACTTCCAGCCAATCACGCGTGGCTCAGGAGAGGAGCCCGGGCTTTACCAAAAGGGGAATTCCCGCCAGCGAACTGCGTGTGACACGGTTTTTCATTCAGCGCTAGGCAGGTCTGTGCTTCGTTCCAGGCAGGTCCTAATGCCCCACGGGTTGAGAAAATGAATGAATCACCTGTCTTCTAACTACTGCCTTCTGCCCACTCCCAGCTTCTGCTCCTCCCTTCATTGACCAGGGCCCCAAGGAGGCCAGAGAACATGGACAGCCAAGAAGGAGATCCAAGAGGTGCCCTGTACTGTACTGTAGGGGGAGTGATGGGTCAACTAAGAAATCTTGAATTGTTAGAAAAATGAGGAGGTTGCAGGACTCATTGCACTTTCTGAGATTTAAGTACTTAGGAAATGAGACAGACCTGGTGAACCTTTTTGCCCTGGGCCTATATCATATAAATAGTGTTAATAATCACTTTACTATAGAATTACAAATAAGTATTTATTTAAAGGCAAAGAATTGTTGTTTAGTTGCTAAGTCATGGCGAACTCTTTTGCAAGCCCATGGACGTGGCCCGCCAGGCTCCTCTGTCTATGGGATTTCCCATGTAAGATACTGGATAGATGGTGGGTTGCCATTCCCTTCTCCAGGGGATCTTCCCGACCCAAAGATGGAACTCAAGTCTCCTGGTTGGCAATGGATTCTTTACCACTGAGTCACCAGGGAAGCTCCCAAGGCAAACGATACACACCATATTTTCCTGTTGTGAACTCTACTTTTCAAAGATCTGAAGTATCATTAGCACGGTTTCTAAGTTTACTTTTGTCACTTTTATTTTATAAACCTGAAGTTCTACCCAACAGAACATTTTGGAGTCTGGTGAATAACTCCCCGCCCCAATATAAGTGGCATCCAGGAGAAAGAAGGTGGCCTGGCTGTGACTATGTAGTTGAAACACTTTATTTGCAGATGAATACATCCACCAAGTCCTATTTTTTATGTTCACAACTCTGAATGTCTCTGATTTCACAAACTGGGGTCACCATTCACATTGAGGCAATGCAGCACTTCCTATCATCAGGCTCAGAGAAGGGTCCAAATCACCCTGGACTGTCCCATCTCCCTAGTTTGCCAGGATCAACAAGTTACCAAATCAGGATTTCCCTGGTGCTTCAGTGGTTAATAATCTGCCTTTCAATGCAGGGATCTCAGGTTTGATCCCTGAGAGGGGGAACTAAGATCCCACATGCCTCAAGCTACTGAGCTGGCACACCCCCAGCTACTGAGTCCTGCCCTCCACAACTAGAGAGTGCATGCACTACAAGGAAAGAAACCCACAGGATGGAAGGAAGATCCCCCTGCTGAAACAAAGACCCAAGGCAGACAAATCAATAAATACTGGCTTTTAAATAAAATCTATTTTTAAAAAGGTACCATAGTGCCTTTGATGGTACCTAAAAAGGTAGCATTCACTCCTCAGGGTTCCCAGTATCTTTTTCTACTCTTCCTCTCACCTCCCAGAGGGTCTCTGATATGTGTGGGCTCTCCCCACGGACTCCATACTTCTGCTGTTCCTGAGCCCAAGTCTGTCCCCCATACTTCACTGGTGCTGGGCCCTCTATCCTATGAGGGTGTGAGTGCTTATGACAGCAAGGCAAGTACAAATTGTTTGTTTTTTTTTTAAAAAGTTTCCATCAAAGTCTGTTACAGCACCTTTCAGATTTAGTCATGCAACATAAAAAGAGAAAGGAACCCTTATTATGAAAACCTCTTCCACTGAAAGGAATAATCTACTCTCAGATGAGCCTGGTTCCAAAAGGAGTTAAATCCCTCTCTGCCTTTGCTTTCTGGACAGGAAGCGCCACAGGCCTGCTTCCTGTCAGAATGTTGCAGACTGGAAACAAGGGTTTCTGTCTTGGGCTGCCGGCAGCCCTGGGAGGTGTTCTCGAAGTTGCCCCCTCAGAAGCCTGGTGGGGGCCCAGGGTGGGGAAGAGCTTTCGTATGTGTTGTTTGTCACAGCAGTGCCCGGCAGCCAGACCCTGTATTGGATTTTGTTTTTCTTTTTTTTAAATTGTGGACCAGAATACCAACATGTCCACTAAGAGCTCTGATTCTGATCATCCAGAGTCAATAAATCCGTGTGACTTGAGGAAAGTTGGGGGTTTTGTTTGTTTGGAAAAAAATTTTTAATTAATTAATTCATTTCTGGCTGTGCCGGGTCTTCATTGCTGCGCACTGGCTGTTCTCTAGTTGCGGAGAGCAGGGGCTACTCTCTGTCCTGGTGGGCGGGCTTCTTATTGCCCTGGCTTCTCTTGTTGTGGAGTACAGGCTCTAGAGCCCAGGCTTCAGAAGTTGTGGTGCAGGAGCTTAGTTGCCCCGAAGCATATGGAATCTTCTCAGAGCAGGGATCAATCCCTGTCCCTGCTTTGCCAAGCAGACTCTTAACCCCTGGACCACCAGGGAAGTCGGAGAAAGGTGTTTGTTTTTTGTTTTTTTTTCATTTTATTTTTGGCTGCCTTATGGCATGTGGGAACTTAGTTCCCTGACCAGGGAGCAAACTTGTGCCCCTGCAGTGGAAGCACAGAGTCCTAACCACTGGACCACCCGGGAATCCCCGTGTTTTGTTTTGTTTTTAATTTAAAATTTAAAAAAAGGTACATTTTGTCCCTTGACCCCTGAGGCCTGAGGCAGGTCTTTTGTTAACAGTCCAACTAGGGGAGGGGGGAGTCTACGCTGGTCCTGGGGAGGGGAGCTGCCAGAGAGAACCCAAGGCAGATTGGATGCAACTGATGACTTGGGCTGGTGGAGGTCCTGTGTACCCCCAGCCTCATCACCTACCATGACACTGAGAACCAAGAGGAAGCAAGAGACATTTTAACCAGCCCCGCAAAACCCTCCCCAGTCCCTGTGCTAAAGCCTGCAGTCATACACTCTCTTGAGTCTGTTAACTCTCAGTTTACATCCAGTCCTTTTTTCTTTTCTTTTGCCTTTCATCCTCTTCACCCATTTCTCCCACCCCACCCTGCTGCCTCCTACTTCTGGCAGCTATCAGTTTTTCCTGTATCTCTGAGCTTGTTTTTTTTTAAGATCTCACATATAATAGAGATTATATTGTAGTTGCTTTCTCTGTCCTGTTTATTTCACTTAGCATAATGCCCTCAAGGCCCATCCATGTTGTCACAGATGTGTCTTCTTCAATGTCTTCTTTTCAATATGCATATCTTTTACCTCCATGGTTAAATCTATTCCTAGAAATTTTATTCTTTTTGATGCAATTGTAAATGACATTATTTCCTTAATTTCTCTTTCTGCTGGTTTATTATTAATATAAAGAAATACAATGGTTTTTTTATGCTGATTTTGTATCCTGTAGCTTTATTGAATTCATTTATTCTAAGAGTTTTTGATGGAGTCTTGAGGGTTTTCTATATATAAAATCATGTATCTGAGAACAGTGACAGTTTTACTTCTTGGTTTCCTATTTGGATGCCTCTTTTCCTTGCCTAATTCCTCTGGCTTGGACTTGTAGTACTATGTGGATAAAAGTTGTCAGTGGGGCATCCTTGTCTTTTTCCTGATCTTAGGGGAAAAGTTTTCAGATTTCCTGTGAATTATGCCACGCAGAGAACTTCCAGATAAGGAAGACACCTCTAGATCAGCAAAGGGTACTTCTTATTGCCCTTTAGTTACAATCAAAAAACATTAAACAAGATTCAAATACCACTAGGCTTCTCTCAGACCTCTCTTGTGAAGGAGTTATGCTTTCAAAAGCCCAGTCACATGTGGGATCCTCCCCTTTAGAGGAAGGACACAAGAAGACACCAGAATGAAGCCGCTTTGGAGGGAGCAGTCACTGTAACTGCCATTACTCTTTCTCCTGGGGCAGCTGAGAATGGTATGGGTGACGTCATGTGTCACCCCATCACCTTTTGGGACATCTTTTCATGGGCAGATTTCTCCCTGTCCTTAGCTGCAGTCAAGAGCCAAACAGGACAGTGCTGGAGAGAGATTGCTCATAGGAACCTTTATGTATTATCTGATTGTTGCCATAATGGTATGTTTATTTTCTATAACAGTTAGTGTTAGTTGCAATCTTGCTAAACTCTTTGCAACCCTATGGACTATAGCCTGCCAGGCTCCTCTGTCTATGGGATTTCCCAATCAAGAATACTGGAGTGGGTTGCCTTTCCCTCCTCCAGGGGATCTTCCTGACGCAAGCATTGAACCCAGGTCTCCTGCATTGCAGGCAGATTCTTTACCATCTAAGCCACCAGGGAAGCCAGGAAATGCAGGTCCCTGCTTTCCGCTACAGACCAGGGCATACAGGATGGGGGTGAGCTTTGTCTGGACCACTTCCCTCCCACGGGGTCTTCCCTCCCTACGGTGATGACATTCCCCCTCTGAAGATCTCATGCTCCCTCTGAAGGTGTGAATACTCTGCCAGGGTCTGCCCTCATTCACTTGCAGAATTCTGAAGAGCTCTGTACAGACCTGCCCCTGTCCCGGCCCCAACATAAAACCCTCTGACTTCTCAACTCCAGTCCTGGGCCTGACTTTTCTCCATCATGGGGCAGAACAAGTACATGGAATCAGTTGTGAGCAACCCTGACATCATAGCTCCCCCAATCTCCAGACCGAAATGAACAAACTGTTGGTAAGAACCAAAAGAGTGCATGGGTATTTGTGTGTGTGTGTGTGTGTGTGTGTGTGTGTGTAGGAAAAATACCCCTCTAGGTTAACCCAGATATTCTATTTCTTCTAGGAAGCCCATGTTCTAGTAAGAACATCATCAAGAATCTAATATAATCTATTTTCAAATATATTCACAAGTTCTTGGCTCTCAGGATGCTGGTGATTGAGGTTTTTGGGAGAAAGGATGGTTGAAGGGCTCCAACATAACAACAGATACATGCCATCTTGGGAATGCACTTATCTTCTCACGGTTATCTTCCTAACTGTTAGAGAGCCCCACAGGAGATGTAGTGTCCATGTTGGGGTGGGGAGATTGGGGAAAAAGTGAAATGTCAGGAAAAAGGTACAGAGCTGGAAGATGGGAGTTTCCTATTGTGAGCTGTCACAGGACATCTGGTGCTGGTTTGGAGGAAAGCGGGATAACTGAGCAGGAGCAGACTGTGGAGCAGAGGAGAGATGGCACTGGAGGGCTGCCATGGCTTCAGGGTGAGGCAGAGGGGCCAATGGGCAGGGGCAGAAGGGCAGCCCCTGGGAGTGGATACAGCTCTGTACTCAGCACCTTGGCTTGGGAAGGGGACAGAAGCCTGACTGTGGAGCCTCCTAGCAACTCAAAGGGAGAAGAGCTAGGGCCTAAGGTCCAGGAGAGAGAAAAAAAAAAAAAACGGGTCTCTGTGAGGTTGCAGGGCTGAGTCACCAGGCCTACTGAGAAGGTGACAGAAAGGCCAGTGGGGACAGAAAGAGAAGGTGTCCCCAGAGTAGCAGGAGGCTCACAAGTGAGGGGCCACAGGAGGACCCCAGCAAGCAAGATACCTTCCCGACAGCTCTGTCACAGCCAGTCTGCACCTCCAGGAGCCTAGCAGGCCCAGGTGCAACCCGAGACACCACTGGGGCAGGCTGTGGGCAGTCAGGCCCGGCTGGGGCCCTTTCCCAGGGGAAGGGCAGGGAGGAGATGGACGGAGGAGGGGCTGAATTCTAGTCTCCAAGAAACCTGGTGCCTGGAAATCTTGAGTCACAGCAGGAGACACACCCATGCAGGAACAAAGAGGGGAAGGAAGGAGTGAATGACCCAGCAAGAACATACACCCCTGCCCCTGTGCCACTCACAGCTTCTCCAGAGGAGACTGCAAGGAGGGGGAGGAAAGTACACACATGCTTCTTTTATATAAAGTTATGTATTTAGGTCATGGATTCATGAATATACGAGTCTCTTCTAGCTAGTGGATAATGTAGCTATTTCTTGTATTGTTTGATAATATCAACAAACTCTTCAAAGGGATCTCCAACTGTTTCCCTGTCTAGAAGAAGAGATAAACCAGGGACTCCGCTTTCTTTAGGAAATGCACATGCAGAGGCTATCTGTCCTGTGTTCTTTTGTCCTATCGTCAAGCTCACCGATCCTTTCTTCTACCGGTCAATTGCACAGTTAAACACGTGTAGTGTGGATTTTTCACTTCAGCTGTTTGACTTTTCAGCCCTACAATTTTGTGTTGATTCCTTTTGATAGTTTCTATTTTTACAGACCATTCCCTGCAGTAATCCTCACTTCTTAAGTATCTGCTCCAGCTTTGATAACTGTATGCAGCTGAGTAGCCATCACCCAGTCAAGACACAGAACACTCCCAGCACCCCACACAGTCTCTTCTGCCCCAGTAGTCCTTTCCCACCCACCCCATCAGGACAGGCACTCCATCCCAGGATATATGGGACTCAAATGAGGACTATATATGAGGGCACTTAGGAAAACAGAAGAATAGTTATTCCACAAGTGCGGAGACGCTTTGCACCATTATCAGTAGTCTAAATAAGGAAATGAAAGCATGCGATAGTCTCCAGGGAAGGTGAAAAGATAAAATTAAGTACCAATTTTGATTTTTTGAAACCATCTCAAAACAGGAGGCTGCATCCACAATGACAAGAATTTCTACATGAAACTAGGATGCAACCTCATTCTTTTCTTAAAACTTAATTTAGGACTTCCCTGGGAGCACAAAAGGATAAGAATCTGCCTGCCAATGCAGGGGACACAGGTCCATCTCTGGTGCAGGAAGATCTCACATGCTGTGGGACGACTAAGCCCACGCACCACAACTACTGAGCCAGAGCTCTAGAGCCCTCGAACTGCAACTAATGAGCCCAAGGGCTGGAACTACTGAGGCCGCGTGCCTGGCGCCCATGCTCCGTAACAAGAGAAGCCACTGCAATGAGAAACCTGGGCACTGCACTGAAGAGCAGCCCCTGCTCACTGCAACTAGAACAAGCCCACGTGCAGCAATGAAGACCTACCGCAGCCAAAAATATAAATAAATAAATGGATCATATGAAATTTTTTTTCACAGTTAGGAAAAATAAAACAAAGAAAGACCCACAACATCAGATCAAAGCTACTGAATTCCAGGAACCAAAGCTGGACGCACCTGTGCCCAAGTGTGTGTGTGAGGCTGGGTTACAGTAAAAATACACTTGTATATTTACAAGTACAAAATATGCTTGGTGGGTTGACCCAGATTCTACTCTTCTAGAAAGTCACCTACTAACGTCATCAGAAAACATATATGGTTTTATTTTCAAATATATTCAATGTAATAATTTTGAAAAAATCAGAAATTTTTAGTTTTAGGAGGCTTATTACTAAATATTATAACCCACAGTGGCATACATGCAGCCTTTATTCAATCATTCAACAACCATAGGAGCACCCGCTCTGTGCTGCCTGCTTTAGGTTTCAGGAATATATTGACAGCTAGTGAAAACAAGACAGGTGAATAAGTAACATAACATCTCTTAGAGCAGCCAGTCTACCACAGCTGGCTCCCTTCCCCTCCATGAACCTGATCTCCCTCCTTCACCACTTCCTCTTGGGGCAGAAGATGGGACCAGAACGGCCTTTTCCTGTTTCTACTGCAGTCCTGGGCAAGCAGAAGGGCCAGGGCCCACAAGATCCATCACACGTTCATCAGCACGGACTCTGTTGTTTTTTCTAGCTTTAGTTTCATTACTTTCTGTTCTAATCTGTACTATTTCCTTCCTCTCTTTGCTTTACCTTTAGTATGTTCTTCATTTTCTAGTGCGTCACTGAATAGTATTAGGTTATTGATTTGAGATTTTTCTTCTTCCTTAATGCAGTCATTTATAGGCAAAAATTTCTTTCTAAGTTTTCAGCTGCTTTAGCTATATCCCATAAGTTTGGTATACGGTATCTTCAGTTTCATTCATCTCAAAATATTTTACAATTTCTTTTTTGATATCTTCTTTGACTAATTGGTTATTTGAAAGTGTGTTGTTTCAATTTTATCATAGCTGTGAAGTTCCCCAATCCCTTCCTGTTTGTGATTTCTAATTTCATTCCATTGTGGTGGGAGGGTATGTGTTCTATTATGGCTCTCCTTTTAAATATATTGATATTTGTTTTATGAGCTAGTATATGGTTTATTTGGAGAAGGCAAGGCACCCCACTCCAGTATCTTGCCTGGAAAATCCCATGGATGGAGGAGCCTGTAGGCTGCAGTCCATGGGTCGCTAAGAGTCGGACACGACTGAGCAACTTCACTTTCACTTTTCACTTTCATACATTGGAGAAGGAAATGGCAACTCCATGTTCTGCCTGGAGAATCCAGGGACAGGGGAGCCTGGTGGGCTGCCGTCTATGGGGTCGCACAGAGTCGGACATAACTGAAGTGACTTAGCAGCAGCATATGGTTTTCTGGAGAATGTTCCATGCACACTTGAGAAGAATGTTTTGTTCTTGACTGGAGTTTCAATAGATGTCTGTTGGTCTAATTGTTTTATAATGTTGTTCATGTCTATTTTTGCGTTGATCTTCTTTCGGTTCATTATGAATCCTTACAGATTAAGGAAGTTACATTTCTAAGTGTGATTTGTGTTCTGAGTACTTTTTTTCTAGTTTGTTTTTATCTTTGTTATGATTTCTTCCCTTTGGCTTTCTTAATTTTTATATAGCCTTTAGGCGAGTTTTATAATTTGTTGTCATACTGAAGAAGTTCTTCCCCTCTCCAAAGTGGTAAGAAATTTTTCTCATATTTTTGCAGTACTCTTCTGGTTTCATATATTACAATTAATTGATTGATCCACCTATTTTTAATTATCCAATAAGAAGAGCATAAGGAAGAAACATCATTCTTTTTCAGAAGTCATCCTAGTTGCTGTATCATCATTATTGAAGAGTTAGTTTTTTATCATTAATAGGAAGTGTCATCATCATAAACATTATTAAGGAAAGGTTTTAAAGGTTGGGTTTTTTAAAGAGCATCTTTCATTATTAATAAATATGAATTAGATGAGAGAGACAGATCCTGCAAGGAAGACTGAGGTCATCTGAAGGAGGAAAGCCCAGGAGGTGAAGGTCAAGCCTAGGGACATGGGGTCCCGGGTTGTGACAGCTCTTCCAAGTCTTCAGCTCAGTTCCAGATCACAGAACCCCCTTCCTTTGGGTCACTGTGACTCTCTACAGGTCGGACCATTTTTCCTCTTGTTTTCCCACAGGGCCCAATGGTGTGAGCTTTGTTTGAAGGCTCTTCCCTCATCACTGTATTTGTTCTGTGCCTCTTTGTGTCTCTTAATGACTACGAGCTCGTTGAGACAGGAATTAGGACTTCCTTCTCTAAGTTTTAGAGGCCCAGGTGGTGCTGTTCAATAGAGTAATCACCAGGTCCTTATGGGAATGGAGCTTTAAACAGCTTCTCTGAATCAAGATGTTTGCAAGTGAAAAATACGTTCTGAATTTCAAAGACAATATTTAAGAAAAAAGTCCAGCAGTATTTATTGACTTTGTTGTTTAGTCACTAAGTCATGTCCAACTGTTTGGACCCCATGGACTGTAGCCTGCCAGGATCCTCTATCCATGGGATTCTCCAGGCAAGAATACTGGAGTGGGTAGCCACTGCCTTCTCCAGGGGATCAGGGGATCATTCCCTTCTCAGGGGATTTTCCCCACCCAGGGTGAAACCTGGGTCTCCCGTGTGGCAGACAGACTCTTTACCATCTGAGCCACCAGGGAAACTCCTGAGCTTCCCTGTACCCCATTTTCTCCCCTCTTCCTATAGAGCCCCAACCGCCCCCAGGCTTTCCCATGCTGGTGGGGTCTTCTGAGGCTGCAGAGCCCCTCCTCATCTGACTGTGTGGCCCCACTGCCCCTTGCCCTGTCCATCCCCCTCTTCAACACATTTCCCCTTAGGCCAAGCTAGCTTCTCCACTGGGCACAGCAGGCTGCAGGTTAGGGCCCATGATCCCATCAGTGGCCCATGAAAAATTTTACAGTATATATGTAGAATCTAGAGAAATGGTACAGATGAACCTATTGCAGGGCAGGAGGAGAGACACAGATATAAGGACACACATCTGGACATGGGACGGGGGCGGAGGTGGGGGAGGGAGGGATGGGATGAACTGAGAGATTGGGATTGACATATACACACCGCCACGTGTAAAATAAATAACTAGTGGGAACCTGCTGTATAGCACAGGGAATTCAGCTTCATTCTCTGTGATGACCTGGAGGATTGAGGATGTCTAAGAGGGAGGGCTATGTGTATACATATAGCTGATTCATTTCATTGTACAGCAGAAAATAATACAATATTGTAAAGCAATTATACTCCAATTTTTTAAAAAATCTTGAAATCATACAAAACTATTTGCATAGAGTTCAGTCTCAGTTATATTCATCTTTATACCTATTGAGTCCGAAATATAATCTTTAATTATTTTTGTAAGCAAGAAGGGGCCTAGAAAGCCCAAAGGTGCTGACAGCAGACAGAGTCATAATGAGGCCATGAGTGTGCTCCTTCAAGGTTCCCATAAAACCCTGAGCCAACTTGACTGGCCTCACACCCAGCCCTGTTCCCCAGTAGCACCTGAATCTTTCCTATTTGGGGACTTGAAGGTCAATAGTAATTCGCTGTCCTCTGACACTCCAGTGTTGGCTGAGGTTGGTAGGAAGAGTCAACAGGTGGAGGACGAGAGGGCCTCACATTTAAAGCTTGACTGAAGGATGAAGCTCAGCTTGTGCCCACACCCTTGTGACCCTTGACCTAGATGAGGCCTCCCCTCACAGGACTCCCCCTGCAGCCCAGGGAGGCCAGGGGGGCCTTGCAGAGGCCCTGCAAGGACAGCTCTGAACACTCAGCAGGAGCCCGGGGGCTGCAGGGCACAAGCCTGGATCCTTCTCCCGCCCAATGAGGGGGACTGAGGGGATCCTGACCTGCAGACAGCAGAAGCCTGTCCCCTCTCCACTGTCTTGTCAGGAGACCTGGGACAGGAGCTTGCTCCTTCCTCCTCCTCATCCAGCCAGCTGTCCCTGTTGGGTCCCCTACGTCATCCCTGTGTCTGTACCCAGGTGCCCTGAGAGGAAGCTCGTGGCCATGGCCTGTACCCCCTGGAGCAATGTCAAGTGTGTGGACCAAGAATCAGGTACCCTGGCCCATGAGGAGACTCCCTCTCCCTCCTCAAGCAGTTCACACACACATACACACACTCACACACACACTGTTACAAATAAGCATTATACTTAGTGCAAACAAACAAAAAATCAGATTACAGGATCAAACGTTAAGGAACTATCCTCAGGTTTTAAAAGACATTTATCTTTTGTGTATTAACTATAGGTTTTGCTTTGTGAAGCCCCGAATACTGAAGTGGGGTAGCCTATCCTTCTCCAGGGAACCTCCCAACCCAGGAATTGAATCAGACTCTCCTGCATTGCAGGGGAGTCTTTACCAGCTGAGCTACCCAGGAAGCCCTACATATGGCAACTTATATCTATAATAGTCTATTTTAAGTTGATAACAAGTGTGATCCCATTCTAAAGCTCATCATTTTTAGTCTCCTACCCCCAACATTGTACATTTTTGATGTCACTTTTCACATCTTTTCATCTTGAATATTCCTTTGTTAATTATTGTAATCATAGTTATTTTTACTGCTTTTGTCTTTAAGCTTCATATTAGCTTTATAGGTAATCAAACCAGTACTGTTACTAAATATTTACCTTCCAGTGAGATTTATTCTTTCTTATCTGTTCTTGTTATTATTTGATGGCTTTTATTTTCAGCTTAAAAAAATTTTTTTAACATCTGTTTTAAGGCCAGTTTAGTGATTAACTCCTTTAGCTTTTGTTTGGTAACCATAACCATAATGTGCTCAGTCATGTCCGACTTTTTGGAGCCCACCAGGCTCCTCTGCCCATGGAATTTTCCAGGCAAGAATACTGGAGTGAGTTGCCATGTCCTCCTCCAGAGGATCTTCCCCACTCAGGGATGGAACCTGCATCTCCTGAGTCTCCTGAATTGGCAGGCGAGTTCTTTAGCACTAGCGCCACCTGTCTGGAAAACTGTTTTGTTTATATGAATAATCACTTTGCTATGAAGAGTATTACTGGTTAGACGTTTTTTTCCTTTTATCATTTTGAATATATTGTGCCACTCCCTTCTGACTTGCAATTTTTGTGCTGAAAAGTCTGTTGATAGCCTTATGGGGGTTCCCTTGTATGTAACAAGTTGTTTTTCTCTTGCTGTTTTTAATATTCTCTCCATTATCTTTAACTTTTGACATTTTAATTATAATGTGTCTTAGTAAGGATCTCTTTAAGGCAGCAGCAGCAGCACCAAGGATCTCTTTAAGGTCCTTATTTGGAACTTTCTGAGCTTCCTGTATCTAGGTGTCTGATTCCTTCCCCACATTAGGTAAGTTTTCAGCCATTATTTCAAATAAGTTTTCTGCCCCTTTCTAGTTCTCCTTTGGAGCCCTATAATGCAGTATTGCCCTATAATGTCCTTTAATGTTGTCCCATAAGTTCCTGAAGCTATCTTCACTGTATTTCATTCTTTTTCCTCTCTGATGTTCTGATTGGGTGAGTTCCACTGCCTTGTCTTTTTGAAAACATTTTTAAAATATATATTTGTCTATTTATTTGGTTGCATCAGGTCTTAGTTTTGTCACATGGGATCTTTTGTTGCAGTGCATGGACTCTCAAGTTGTGGTGTGTGAGGTCAGCAGTTGCAGCATGGGCTTAGTTGCACCGTGGCATATGGGACCTTAGTTCCCTGACCGGGGATCGAACCTACATCCTCTGCATTGCTTTCTGGTAGCTCAGCTGGTAAAGAATCCACTTGCAGTGCAGGGGACCGCAGTTCAATTCCTGGGTCGGGAAGATCTGCTGAGAAGGGATAGGCTACCCACTCCAGTAATCTTGGGCTTTCCTGATGGCTCAGCTGGTAAAGGATCTGCCTGCAATGTGGGAGACCTGGGTTTGTCCTTGGGTTAAGAGGATCCCCTGGAGAAGGGAACGGCTACCCATTCCAGCATTCTGGCCTGGAGAATTTCATGACTGTGATAGTCCAGTTCAGTCAGTCCCTCCGTCGTGTCCAACTCTTTGCAACCTCATGAAGGCAGCACGCCAGGCCTCCTGTCCATCACCACTCCAGAGTTCACCTCAGACTCAGGTCGATCGCAGTCTTCGGTGATGCCATCCAGCCATCTCATCCTCTGTCTTCCCTTCTCCTCCTGCCCCCAATCCTCCCAGCATCAGAGTCTTTCCCATGAGTCAACTCTTCACATGAGTGGCCAAAATACTGGAGATTCAGCTTTAGCTCAGTCCTTCCAAAGAACACCCAGGACTGACCTCCTTCAGAATGGACTGGTTGGATCTCCCTTGCAGTCCCATGGGACTCTCAAGAGTCTCTTCGACACCACAGTTCAAAAGCATCAATTCCTTTGGCGCTCAGCTTTCTGCACAGTCCAACTCTCACATCCATACATGATCACTGGAAAACCATAGCCTTGACTAGATGGACCCTTTGTTGGTATGTAATGTCTCTGCTTTTGAATATGCTATCTAGGCTTGGTCATAACTTTTCCTTTCAAGGAGTAAGTATCTTTTAATTTCATGGTTGCAATCACCATCTGCAGTGATTTTGAGCCCCAAAAATAAAGTCTGACACTGTTTCCCATCTATTTCCCATGAAGTGATGGGACCAGATGCCATGATCTTCACTTTCTGAATGTTGAGCTTTAAGCCAACTTTTTCACTCTCCTCTTTCACTTTCATCAAGAGGCTTCTTAGTTCCTCTTCACTTTCTGCCATAAAGGTGGTGTCATCTGCATATCTGAGGTTATTGATATTTCTCCGGCAATCTTGATTCCAGCTTGTGCTTCTTCCAGCCCAGCATTTTCTCATGATGTACTCTGCATAGAAGTTAAATAAGCAGGGTGACAATACACAGCCTTGACGTACTCCTTTTCCTGTTTGGAACCAGTCTGTTGTTCCATGTCCAGTTCTAACTGTTGCTTCCTGACCTGCATACAGTTTCTCAAGAGGCAGGTCAGGTGGTCTGGTATTCCCATCTCTTTCAGAATTTTCCCAGTTTATGTGATCCACACAGTTCATGGGGTCCCAAATAGTTCCGACACGACTGAGCGACTTTCACTTTCACTTTCCTCTGCATTGTAAGCTGGAGTCTTAACCAATGGACCACCAGGGAAGTTCACTGCTTTGTCTTTGAGATGACTGATCCTTTCTTTACTTTACCTAGTCTGGCTGCTGAACCCTTCTATTGTTTTGTCAGTTCAGTTATTGTATGTTTCACGCTCTGTGGCTTCTATTTGACAGTTTCTTATATTTTCCATCTCTTTGTTGAAGTTCCTCACTGTGTTCATCCATTCTTCTCCCCAGTTCAGCAAGCTTTCTTTATGACCTTTACTTTGAACTCTTTATCAACTAAATTATTTTATCTCCATTTCTTAAGGTTTCTTCCTAAGGCTTTATCTCATTTAGTCACTTGGAACAGGTTTCTCTGTTTCTTCATTTTGCTTGACTCTCTGTGTTTGTTTCTACACGGTAGATGAAACAACCCACCTCTCTCCAGTCTTGAAGGAGAGGCCTTGTGTAGGAAATGAATTTTTCATTCAGCCCTACCCCTGCTCTTAGTCATCTCTCAAACTCTTGGGATTGTTGAAGCAGCTTACTGTATTTTTTAAGAGTTCCCAGTAGTTGAGCATGTGCCAAGACCCTGTCCTATTGCAACGGAGCAGGACACTATGGTCCTTGCCCTCGCCCCCACTATGTCCTCTGCCTGCCTCTTGTCTATGGAAAACTTCAGTCCAAGAATAAGTTTCATCAAAGAAGTGAGAAATGCAGAAACAAAGGAAAATAGTCAAAGGAGACCAAACAATAATAATGTAGTCATTAAACTTAGTCAACGATCTTTAGTTCTTTCTCAAGGGCTATAGATAATATTCTGAGCCATATCCTGTGAGCTGTCTTTTTTTTAATTAATTTAATTGGAGGCTAATTACAATATTGTAGTGGGTTTTGCCATACATTGACATGAATCAGCCATGGTGTACATGTGTTCCTCATCCTGAAACCCCTCCCACCTCCTTCCCCATCCATCCTCAGGGTCATCCCACTGCACCAGCCCTGAGCACCCTGTCTCATGCATCGAACCTAGACTGGGCAATCTAGTTAACTATGATAATATACTGTTTCATGGTATTCTCTCAAATCATCCCACCCTCATCTTTCTCCCACAGAGTCAAAAAGTCCTGTTCTTTATATCTATGTCTCTTTTTCTGTCTCGCATACAGGGTTGTCGTTACCATCTTTCTAAATTCCATATATATGTGTTAGTATACTGTATTGGTGTTTTTCTTTCTAACTTCCTTCACTCTGTATAATAGGCTCCAGTTTCATCCACCTCATTAGAACTGATTCAAATGCACTCTTTTCAATAGCTGAGTAATATTCCATTGTGTATATGTACCACAGCTTTCTTATCCATTCATCTGCTGATGGATATCTAGGTTGCTTCCGTGACCTAGCTATTGTAAACAGTGCTGCGATGAACATTCGAGTACACATGTCTCTTTCAATTCTGGTTTCCTTGGTGTGTATGCCCAGCAGTGGGATTGCTGGGTCGTATGGCAGTTCGACTTCCAGTTTTTACAGGAATCTCCACCCTGTTCTCCATAGTGGCTGTACTAGTTTGCATTCCCACCAACAGTGTAAGAGGGTTCCCTTTCTCTCCACACCCTCTCCAGCATTTATTGTTTGTGGACTTTTGATAGCAGCCATTCTGACCCGTGTGAGATGGTACCTCACTGTGGTTTTGATTTGCATTTCTCTGATAATGAGTGATGTTGAGCATCTTCATGCTGAGCTGCCTTACAGATACCCCAAGTGGAGAAGTTAACTACATGATGACCAGACTGTACCCAGGATATGAGGTGCCACAATTCCAAGAACTGGCCTCAGAGAAATGGAAACAAATGGACCCTGGAACTGTACCTAAAACAATCAAGATGATGCTGGTCAGACCACCGATGACCAATTTGAAGATGACTATCAGAGCTGACTCTGCTGTTTCTATATGTGGCTCCCTCCTCACTTCTGTCTATAAAAGCTCTTGCCCACAGGTTGCCGGTGGGGGCGGGGAGTCGGCCTTCGGATAGATGTTCACCACTCTCGCCCCCCAGTTGTCCGCATCTGAAATAAAGCAAACTTTCCTTACCACCAACCTGGCCTGCTTATTGGCTTTTGGGCAGAGAGCAGCCAGACCCACACCCACACTTTCAGTAACACTATCCCAAAGGGGAAGATCTCAGTGCCTACATTCAGGTCGACTAGAACTCAGCCACATACACACACAAAGAAATTTACAGGCCAATATTCTTGATGAACACAAATGCAAAAGTCATCAACAAAATTTTAGAAAGCTGAATTCAACAATACATTAAAAGGACCATACAACATAATCAGTGGGATTTATTCTAAGGATGCAAACTATGGTTCAAAATTTACAAATCAAAAAAAAAATCACAAATCAGTCAGTGTGATATACCACATTAATAAAATGAAGAACAAAGTCATATGATCATCTCAATGGGTACAAAAAAAGCATTTGACAAATTCAATATTGATTTACGATACAACTCTCAACAAAGCAGACACAGAGGAAATACACCTCAACATATACAACCCTATGTGACAAGGCCACAGCAAACACCACATTCTATACTGAAAAGCTGAAATTATCTCCTCTAAGATCAGGAACAAGATACAGACACTCACTTTTGTCATCTTTATTTAACATAGTATTGGAAGTCCCAGCCAGAGCGATTAGGTAAGAAAAAGAAATAAAAAGCATCCAACTTGGAAAGGAGGAAGTAAAAGTGTCACATTTTGCAGGTGACATGATATTATGTATCAGATCAAATCAGTCGCTCAGTCGTGTCCGACTCTCTGCGACCCCATGAATCGCAGCACGCCAGGCCTCCCTGTCCATCACCAACTCTCAGAGTTCACTCACACTCACATCCATCGAGTCAGTGATGCCATCCAGCCATCTCATCCTCTGTCGTCCCCTTCTCCTCTTGCCCCCAATCCCTCCCAGCATGAGAGTCTTTTCCAATGAGTCAACTCTTTGCGTGAGGTGGCCAAAGTACTGGAGTTTCAGCTTTAGCATCATTCCTTCCAAAGAAATCCCAGGGCTGATCTCCTTCAGAATGGACTGCTTTAGATTTCCTTGCAGTCCAAGGGACTCTCAAGAGTCTTCTCCAACACCACCGTCAAAATGCTAAACACTCCATTTTAAAAAAAACCTCTTAAGACTAATAAATGAAGCCAGTATAGTTACAGGATATAAAAATCAATATGAAAACATATGGTGCATTTCTTTACATGAATAACAAACCAGCAGGAAGAGAAATAAGAAAACAATTTAATTTACAATGGCATGAAAAAATTAAAATTCCTATGAATAAGTTGAATAAATTTAGCCAAGGAGGTCAAAGACCTGTACATTGAAAACTGCACAAATAAATGGGAAAGCAGTCCATGCTTATGGATTTGAATAATCAATATTTTTAAATGTCCATATACCCATAGAAATCTATAGATTTGATGCAAGTTTTATCCATATTTCAATGGCACTTTTCACAGAAATAGGACAAATAATTAAACTTTTTACAGAACCACAAAAGACTCCGAAGAGCCAAAGTAATTTTTTAAAAAAGATAAGGAAGGCTGGTGGCATCTTGCTTCCTGATTTCAAACTATGCAAGTGAAAGTGTTAGTTGCTCAGTTGTGTCTGACTTTGCGACCCCATGGACTGTAGCCAGCCAGGCTCCTCTGTCCATGGAATTTTCCAGGCAAGAATAATGGAGTGGGTACCCATTCCCTTCTCCAAGGGATGTTCCCAACCCAGGGATCAAATCTGGGTCTCCCCCACTGCAGGCAGATTCTTTACCATCTGAGTCACCAGGGAAGCCCTGTGTTGGAAAGGGAGAGTGTTAACCACTGGACCACCAGGGGAGTCCCTTAATGAAGGATTTTTGCATGTATATTTATAATAGATGTCCATTGGTATTTTCTTTTTTTTTTGGTAATGTCATTGTAAGTTTTGGATACCAGGGTTGTGCTGGCTTTATAAAACAGTGAAGAACTGTTGCCTGTTCATATTTTCTGAAAGAATCTGTATATGACTGATATTATTTTTTCTATGAATATTTATAGAATTCTTCAATGAAACTACATGGGCCTGCAGTTTTCATTGCTGTAAGATTTTAAGTGATGAATTCTAATTCACAAAAAGATACAGGATTAATCAGATTTTATTTTCATCTTGTATCTCTTTTGCTAAATAATATTTTCAAGGAATTTGTCCATTTTATTCAAGTTGTCAAATTTATCAGCATGAAATTATTCCTAAGTTCCCCTTATTGTCCTTTCTATGGCTGCAGAGTTTGTTATAATATCTTATCATTAATTGTTGATATTGGTACTTTTTGGTTTTGGGCCTTTTTTCTTTTAAAATTTGGTTTGTTAATTTTGTTAATCATTTCAGAGAATCAACACTTGGTGTGTCAATTCCTTTCATTATTTGTATTCTATTTCATTGATTTCTACTCATATTATTATTTTTTCCCTATTCTTTTGAGTTCAATTTGCACTTATTTTATGGTGATTTAAAAATGTGAATCTTCAGGTCGCTTTTTTTTCTTTAATTAAAAAAAATTTTACTCCCCATTTCTCCCAACCCCCTATTCTTTTAATAGAACATCTTTAATTGGAAGAGCTTCCCAGGTGGCACCAGTGGTAAAGAACCCACCTGCCAATGCAAGAGACTTAAAGAGATGTGGGTTCAGTCCCTGGATCAGGAAGATTCCCTGGGGGAGGGCACAACCCACTCCATTCTTGCCTGGAGAACCCCTTGGATAGAGGAGCATGGCGAGCTACAGTCCATAGGGTTACAAAGGGTAGGACAAGACTGAAGTGACTTAGCATGCATTCACACGTTAATTCGGAGAAAGCGATGGCACCCCACTCGAGTACTCTTCTTGCCTGGAGAATCCCATGGACAGAGGAGCCTGGTAGGCTGCAGTCCATGGGGTCACTGAGAGTTGGACACGACTGAGCGACTTCACTTTCACTTTTCACTTTCATGCATTGGAGAAGGAAATGGCAACCCACTCCAGTGTTCTTGCCTGGAGAATCCCAGGGATGGGGGAGCCTGGTGGGCTGCCTTCTATGGAGTCGCACAGAGTCGGACATGACTGAAGCGACTTAGCAGCAGCAGCAGCAGTAGCACACTTTAATTGAAAACTGCAGTTTAAGCACTGTGTTAGCAGCTTTTCACAAGTTTCCATTTAGTATATATTCATCACTATTTGTTTTGAAATTCAAAAAAAAATTCTTTTGATTTCATCTAAGAACCATAATGATTTGAAGGATGTTGCTTAATATTCAAATTTTGGAGTCTTTTTCTAGAGATCATTCTTGACTAGCAATGTAATTTCATTAAAGTCAGAGAACAGAGTTTATATGATTTCATTGCTTTTAAACTTATTTACACTTTTTAAATGGTCTAGAATGTGGTCTATCTTAGTGGAAGTATCACATTCATCAAAAAAGAATGAGTCTTCATTAGATGTTGCAAGCGTGCTCTCTGAATGTCAATTAAATCAAGATGGTTGATTTTTCTTTTTTTCTAATTTGGTCTCTCTGTGCAGCTTCGAGAATGTTAGTTCCTCACCCAGTGAACCTGTTGTGCCCTCCATAAGACAGCAGGGTCCTAACCACTGAACGGTCAGAGGAATTCCCATTATGGTTGACAGCGTTAACTTTTGCTGTTGTTTAGTGGCTAAGTTGTGAGAGACTCTGTGACCCCATGGACTGTAGCCTGCCAGGCTCCTCTATGGGATATTCCAGCAAGCATGCTGGAGTGGGTTGCCATTTCCTCCTCCAGGGATCTTCCCCAGCCTAGGGATCTAACCTGTGTCTCCTGCATTGGCAGACAGATTCTTTACCACTGAATCACTGGGGAAGCTCAATAATGTTACTACTCTTTTTCATTTTCATTAAAGGGTGATATGATAGTCCTTTGATTTCATCAATTTGTGCTTTATGTATTTTTAAAGCTCTTTTATTAGGCACAATATATTTATGGTTAAGATGTCTTCCTGATGAATTGACACTTTTAACACTACACATGTAGGTTTAAAAAATCTTTGGTAACATCAGATGAAAACTTGAAATAGTCTTCTATGGACCTGGGCAATCCCTCAGCACTGACATCCAGTTATCTCTGTTCTGCCCCCAGCTTGCTGGTCACATTTCCCACCACCCAGATCAATACCCCCATTCCTCTCAGAGCAGGACAAAACAGTAACATTAGTGCAGGCATCTTAGAACCCACACCACCCACGCATTCAGGGGGAGTCCTGTCTGCAGCCTGCTGAGTAGCCCTGTGCAGGGGCTGTGGGGCACCGGGGACAAGGCCAGGTCCTTCCTTTCCTCAGGGCAGTTCTGGCCACAGAAACCTGAGGCAGCGACAGAGATTCCCATAAAGTTACCAAGGTGAAAAGAGCCTGGAAGGGCTGCAAGGTAGATGGGACAAGACTCCCAGTGGCAGGGAACAGGTGTGGACATGGAGGGAAACATCCCACAGTGCCAGGATCACAAGAACGAAGTCAAAGTAACCGGAGTAGGGGGGTGGGGCTGGGATGGACGAGGAGGAGGCTTCCTGGTGTGTAATCTCCATTGCAGGCTGTTTGAGAGACAAACACTGGGGTGCACCAGGGTGCGGTGGAGATGTGAGACTTTGCCACTCACAGACTTGTGGCATGTGTGTGTGGAGGGTGGCTTGGGGGTGTGTGAGAGAGAGAGAGAGACAGAGGAGGGAGACAGGAGGGCTGCGGTGGAGCAGCAGCATGGGACAAAAGAGAGAGGGAAACGAGGGAACTTCCCTTGGGGTTCAGTGGTTAGGATGCTGCACTTTCACTGAAGGGGTCAAGGTTGGATCCTAGGTTGGGAACCTTGATTCCTGCAGCCTTTGAGCCTTGGCCAATTAAAAGAAAGAAAGCAACTGAGAACGGACGATGGGTTGTGGAAGTGTCTTCAGTTCGGCTCAGCAATTTGTCCACCGCTACCAAGCTGGTGAAGTTCAGAGATGAGTCCCGAGTGGGGATTTCCTTTCGTGCTTCTTAGCACTTACACCCGGAAAGTGATGCAATACTGTTAGCTGGGTTTGCAGAGTCTAGTTGGACCTTGCTGTGTGCCCAGGTTACTTCCTGGAGCTGATGTAACTGTTTTAGGGTCTAGTTTGATTTTCACTCTCCCTTGATAGGTCACCCAAAACAACACTACTCTTTCCTCCCTGGGGACAAATGGGCCCTAAAAGCTGCACCGTTTCTTTTCTTTTTTTTTTGAACAAAAGATTCTTTAAATTCTATACTGCTTTACAATTTTCAAGTGATTCATACACAGGATTTCATATAATCTCACAATAACTCTTCTTTTCCCCTCATCCCTATCTTGCCCCTCCCTGCTTCCCTCTCCTCACTGGTAACCACCAGGTTGTTCTCTGTATCCCTGAGTCTGCTTCTTTTTTGTGTGTTACTCACTAGTTTGTTGTAATTTTTATATTGCACGTGTAAGTGTAAGTAACATCATACAGGGTTTCTCTTTTACTCTAAACCCCATCAGCTTTGACAAAGCCATAGTGTCAGACTTGTTCTCAAGGTCTTCCTGAGCTCTGAGACCTGTTTCTTCTAAGATTTGTGTGGCTGTGGGTAGTTGTTTTTACAAGTAAAAACACAGCTAGGCTAACCGTAGACCCTTCCGCCTGGAGTTCAGGGCAGCCATTAAATAGTTTTTTCAGGATGCATGCCACACCTGTTTCAGACTCAAAACAGAAATCAAAATAACATCTTCAGACCCTTTCCTCCTGAACTAGACAGAGCCCCTGAGGCTAGCCACCTGATTACTGGGGATTTACCCTGTAAGCCCTGTGGGTTGCTGCAGAAGAATGTGGAAGGAATTTGCAAAATGACCGACAGCAGCCCAGAAGGGGTGCTGAATGCAAGGGAGAGTGGGAAAGCTACTTTTCTGTAAAAATCGAGGGGAAGAATAGATGCGATGAGCATATTCTAGAATCTCAACATAAAAGGAGAGGAGAGAGGGAAAGGAAGAAGGGAGACGGGAGGGAGGAGGGGGGAAGGAAGGGGAGCTGAGAGGCTTGCAAAGGAGTTTTCTATTATTTTTCCTTTGAAATTTACTTCTGGGACAGCCAGACAACCTAGAACCGGGACGGAGAACACGGGTTCTTCTCCCTCTGGGCCCGGGTCAGTCCTGCCAGGCCCTGAACCTGTTCCTCCTCCTCATTCAGCCCACGGTAGATCGCGCTCGGACAGGCCCCGGCCGCAGCTGACCCGGGCATGCACACCGCCGGGCCTTTTCCCGCCGCCATTTACCGGCCACCCGGCGCGCCTTGCGGAGTGGTACCCGCGGTGGTACTCACCCGCAACACGACACCCATGACGAAGACGAGGTACCCGAACCGAAGTCTGGGGCCACCGGCAATCGAGGAGGCCGGTGCCCTCCGTCCGTGCTGCCCCTTGCGGTCGGGCAGCGTTCGCTGTCGAGGTCCCCGCAGGTTGATGGTCATGAGGAATCTTCACGGTCGTCCGTGGAACTTGGAAAGCCGGCCTCTGATGGCCAGACGTCGGAGCTCTTCTGTATACCGCCGCGGAGCTCTTCTGTATACCGCCGCGGAGCTCTTCTGTATACCGCCGCGGAGCTCTTCTGTATACCGCCGCGGAGCTCTTCTGTATACCGCCGCTCCGGCGCACTGTACTTAAGCTTTCGGAGAAAGCAGGCGGAGGTGGCCCCGCCTTGTCTTACTCAGGAAATTGCTCAATCAGTGCCTGAAAAATAAGTATCTCCGTCTCCCTCTCGACAGCGAGTTGAACGCAGCCCGCGTGCGTGCTCAGTCGCCCAGTCGTGTTCGACTCTTTGCTGACCCCATGGACTGCGGCCCACCAGCCTTCTCTGTCCATGGGCTTTCCCAGACAAGAATACTGGAGTAGCCTGCCATTTCCTCCTCCAGGAATCTTCCCGACCAGGGATGGAACTCTCCTCTCCTGCATCTCTTGCATTGCCAGACTGATTGTTTACCAGGGAGCCACCTGGGAAGGCCGAAGCACGCAGAGTTGGCATTAAAGGTTCTTCTTGAACCAGATTCCTTCTCAGGGGCAACGACCCTCCTGAGCTACCTCTAGTCCTCTGACTACCGTCTTCTACTGGCTCTCAGCTTCTGCTCCTCCCATGCTTATTGACAGTGTGGGTGCAGGGGAGGGGTATCACTGCCTCCAGAGTCACGTGGCAGCTCTGTGCCAGGGGAAAGTTGTTGAATCAGAGGTTTGCTCTTAGCATCTTAGTAGCCAGGTGCCTGACTGGAGCAGATACTCAGTGAATAGGTGGGTCGACAGGATGAAGGTCACAGAGACTGCCATCGGTGGGTCTGAATTCAGGTCACAAATAGGCTTCGGATCTCCTCCATCACTACCTGTGTGTTGCAGTAATGCCAGGGTCAACGTCTGACTTTCACACGCAGGACTTCATACTAACTCCTCTCGACCCTACTGCTGCTCTTGCAGTCAGGCAAGCTAGAGGAATCCACTCCATTCAGCCTTTCTTGGAGATTTTTCTTCCCTGTAGAGTCTTTAAAGCCTTTGGGAAACAGAACTGCTGGCGGCTAATTGGCATAGGAAACCAAACCGGCCGGGAGGAGGAGGTCCCCACGTGGGTCGGGCTCGTCCAGCTGTCCCGAAACATCCGCGCTCTGCTGGACTTAGGTTGTGGGGAGTCCAGTATTGGGTGAGCGGCACAAGACTAGGTCCTACAAGGCTAGGGCGACTGTGGGCTGGGGACTGGGCAGGGGAGACAGGAACCGGGAGCCTCCAGCTCCACCCTTTTGTATCAGTTTTGTGAGGCCGGTGTGGTAGGAATTAAAATTCCTTTTTCCTCCATATGTTTATCCAGCGGTTCCAATATCATTTATTGAAAACACTTTCTTTTCCCATTGAATAATATTACTGCCTTTGTTGAAATTCAATTGACCGTCTATATGTTCCATTTCTGGACACTATATTGTGTTCCATGGATCTATTCATTTTCTCTCCTGTACCAATACCACGTTGCCTTGATTGTGTGTGTGTGTGCTCAGTCGTGTTCCACTCTTAGCGACCCCATGGACTGGAGTCCGCCAGACTCCTCTGGCTGTGGAATTTCCCAGGCAAGAATACGGGACTGGGTTGCCATTTCCTCCTCTAGCAGATTTTCTGACACAGAGATGGAACTGCGTCTCCTGCTGCTCCTGCACTGGCAGGCAGATTCTTCACCAGTAAGCCGCCTGGGAAGCCTGTTGCCTTGATTACCGTAGCTTTATAGTGAGTGTTGAAATCAGGTAGTTTAAGTCCTCCAATTGTTCTCTTTTTCCTCTGAAATTGTTTGTGTTTCGATATAAGCTTTATATAAAATATTTAGTTTAAAAAGTCCTGGGATTTTAATCGATATTGCATTGAAAGTGATGATTGACAAGAATTGACATTTTAACAATATTGAGTCTTACAATCAATGAGGTGGTTTTATATTAGACCTTTCTTACTTAATCTTAACAACATTTGGTAAGCTTTCTATGTACAGATTGTATACATCTTTTGTAAATGCATTCCCAAATGTTTTTGATGCTACTTTCAGTGGAATGGTTGAGATTATTGGTTTTTCTTTTCAGTCCATGGGTCCCAAAGAGGGGGACGTGACTGACTGAGCATGTTGTAGACAGCTTATAATTTCAGCTTGCTTTTTTCCAGTTTGAGAATTTCAGCCTTATAATTGACGTGTTTATTCTAGTTACATTCATTGTTGTAGCTTTATTCAGAATATATGATTTGCCACAATTTCTTCATTTTGCCTTTGTTTTTTAACAATATTTTCACTTGGTATGAATGAGTAATGAGTCAACAGGTTTCTTTCACCACTTTAATTCTTAGCTCCATTGTTTAAGCCAGGTCATTCATTGGTCTTTTGAATGCAAAAAAAATTTTTTTATGCACAAAATTTTCTCTTTGTTACTATGATGTGCCCAGGTGGTGTTTTCTTTATATTTATCTTTCTTTGGGACTTTCTAAGCTTTTCGAATTTGTAAATTGGTGTTTTGTACTACATTTGAGAAAATTACAGCCATTTTTTTTCTCATTTGTTAGTTATTTCTTTTCAGTCTTCAATTCCAAACATATTCCATGGTGTTGTCCCGAAGGTCACCAAGACTCTGTTCCCTGTTTTCTTTCAGTTTTTTTTAACCTCTGCTCTTCAGATGGAATGCTCTTTAGATCTATCAAATCTCTCTTCAAGTTCGCTCATTATGTCTTCTGCAGTGTTCAAACTCTGTTAATAACATTCAAGTGAATTTTTAATTTCAGATAATGGGATTTTCAGTTCTAAAATTTCCTTTTGGTTCTTGTTTTATAGTTATCACTTCTATGGTGAGATATCCTAACTTCTGTTCATTTTAATAATTTTCTACAGACCAAACATATATTTTAAAGCTCCCCAAAAGAGATTCTATTATGAATTAGAGGTGAGAACCAGTAAAAAGATATAAACTTTACCCGGAAGGAAGAGATATGTAATGGGAAGTATCAATAGCAGAAAATGTTAAAATCCCTCTGTCCATGGGATTCTCCGAACAAAACATACTGGAGTGGGTTGCCATTTCCTTCTGTAGGGGATCTTCCCAACCCAGGGATGGAACCTGGGTCTCCTGCATTGCAGGCAGATTCTTTACTGTCTGAACCACCAGGAAAGTCGACAGAGAAGGTATTATACTTTATTGACAAAGAAGTCTCAAGGGAAACCCAAAGACAACAGAGAATAGATAAACAAGCACAACAAGGGAATTTTAGTCTCTGACAGCAACCGCTACAGTAAACAACTTCTCCTAGCCAGACAAAAATAAAACCTCACCCTAAACACCTACTTAGCTCAGTTTCCTTTACCAGTTACATTATGTCTAACTTTAAGCACAAAATTATATGGCATCCTAAAAGACCAAAACCAAAAACACTCATTGAGTTTTAAGAGATAGAGCCAGCACCAGAATGAGACACAGATGTGGTGGAGATGTTGGACTTATCACATCGGGAATTTAAAACAACTAGGAATAATATGCTAATGATTCTAATAGAAAAGTGGGCAACATGCAAGAACAGATGGGAAATGTAAGCAGGGCGATGGACACTTCAAGAAAAAAATTAAAAAGAAATTCTAGTAACAAAAAACCCCACAATGTAACAGAAATAAAGGATGCTTTTCCTGCCCTCATGAATAGAATCAGCGGAAGGGGAAGCATCAGTGAGCTTGAATCAATGTCAACAGAAACTTAGAAACCTAAGAACAAAGGGGAAAACAAAAGAATTAAAAGGGCAGAACAGAATATTCAAGAACTGTGGGACAATTGAAAAAAGAAGTAACATAAACACAAGGGGAATACCAGAGAGAAAAGGAAAAGAGAGGAAAAAGAAGTATTCGAGGAAATAATGACTTCAGATTTTCAAAAATAAATGATAGACACCAAACCACATATGTAGGAAACTAACAGAACAACAAGCAGGAAAAATATTTTTAAAAATTTATGCATAGGCATCTCATACCCAAGCTACAAAATACCAAAGGAAAAAAAAGAGAATCTTAAAAGAGGCCTAACCTCGAGAGGGAAGGGATATGTGTATATATATAGATAGCTGATTCAAGATGTTGTACAGCAGACACTAACAACATTGTAAAGCAATTATACTCCAATTAAAAAAATTTTAATTGTATGGTTTCAAGATTGATTGTGAAAAAACTGAATTACAATTCTAAAAAAGAAGAATCCTGAAGGTAAAACATTTTACCTGCAGAAGATGAAGAATAAGAATTGTAAAAAAAAAAAAAGAAGAAAGTGAGGTAAAATACTTAAAGTGTGAAAGGAAAGAAAATCCCACCAAACCAGGGTTCTTTGTGGAAGAAAATTATTCTTCAGAAGTAAAAAGAGAAATAACAACTTTCTCAGACAAACAAAAATTGAGGAAACTTGGGCCTTGCAAGATATGCATTTAGGAAGGTTGTTTTTTTTTTCCAGAAAGAAAAGAAATGATAGAATTCAAAGACTAAGATTTGCATAAAGAAAATAGCTTCAGAGAAGGAATAAAATAAGACAAATTTTTTAAAAAGGCAAATTAAAATCCTTTACTTATTTTTTTGAAAGAAGGTCTATATATTCAACAGTTCTTTATTGAACATCGACTATGGACCAGTAACTATTTAGACTCTGGACAGCCAGAATGTCATCCTGGAGCTTATCCACTAGTAAATATAAGCACAAACCACTTTCTGATTCTTCAGTGAAAACTATATTAATTATATTGCTATGAAGTTTGACTATTTCATTCAGATTAGAGACAAATGACATTCTAAGATTACTTATTCTCATTTGGTCCAACAAAAACTCTGGAGTGAAGTCACTCAGTCGTGTATGACTCTTTGTGACCCCATGGACTGTAGCCCACCAGGCTCCTCTGTCCATGGAATTCTCCAGGCAAGAATACTGGGGTGGGTAGCCATTCCCTTATCCAGGGAATCTTCCCAACCCAGGAATCAAACCCAGGTCTCCTACATTGCAGGTGTCTACCGTCTGAGCCACAGAGAAGCCCATTTGATGCGACAGATAACAATTTGTTCCAAATGATACTAGCCAAAATGTATGTAGTGGTGATAACTTCTTGATAAGTGAAGTGAATGAAAGCAGTATTATGAAGGATGGGAGGGAGGGGTTGGGGTGACATTGCTATTGAGTACTTGTACTGCCTGTGAAGTGATACAGTGTTATTAGAAAAAGGACTTGGATTAGTTTATTTTTAAGTTCTTGTTATTTGTTTATGTGGCTGCACTGTCTTAGTTGCAGCAGGTGGGTTCAGCAGTTTTGGTGCACAGGCTTAGTTGCCCTTTGTAAACCAAAGGACAGCTACTTAGAAAGTACAAAAAGAAAAAGAAGAAGTAAAACTTATATGCCAACAGAGGTTAAAAATGAAATCATATAAAGTGTTCAATTAAACCCACAGAAGCCAGAAAAAGTGGAAGTCAATACAAGAAACAAAGAACAAGGCAATGAGTACAGTACAGTAACAAATATTTTAGATTTATAACTCAACTATATAAATAATAATTAAAACATCAGTGGTTGAAATACTCCAACTGAAAGGCAGGGACTGTCAAACTGGATAAAAACAAACAACACTCAACTGCATGATGTTTGGGGGGGAAAAAAAGGCAATGTAGATATAGACAAGCAGTAAAAGTGTAGAGAAAAATATGCTAACACTAAAACTAGAAAGATGGGATGCTTATATTAATTTCAGACAAAGCAGACTTCAGAGTAAGGAAAATTATCCGGATTACAGAGGGGCAACATGCAATGGAAAAAAAAAAGTCAATTCTGCATAATTTTTCCAAAGACATAACAATCCTTAATGTGAATGCACCTAACAATAGAGTGTCAAAATATACATGAAGCAAAACTTGATAGAAAGGCAAGGAGAAATAAAAGAATCCACTATTATAGCTAAAGACTTCGATAGCCTCCATCAGTAACAGACAGATCCATCAGGCAGAAAATCAGTAAGATTCTAGTTGAGCTCAACAACACCATCAGTCAACTGCATCTGTGACATCTATAGTCTACTTCATCCAACAGCAACAGAATACATGTTCTTTTCAAGCTGACATGGAATATTCACCAAGATAGATAGATCACAGTCTGGGCCATAAAACACTCCTTACCAAGTTTTAAAGAATAAAAACCTTACAATGTCTGCTCTCAAACCACAATGGAATAAAACTATAGAAATCGATAACAGAAACAACTGGAAAATCCTAAAATACTTGGAAATTAAATAATAATTTCTCAATCACACATGGTCAAATGAAAAAGGATTTAGAGAAATGGAATATTTTGAACTAAATGGAAGTAAAAATAAAATGTATTAAACTTTGTGGGCTGCAGCACAAGCAGTGCATGGGGGCAAGTTTGTAGCAACGAATGCACATGTTAGAAAGGAAAGAAGATCTAAAATCAATAATCTAAGATTTCATCTTAGAAAACCAGAAAAAAGAAGAGCAAGTTAAATTCAAAGTAAGAGAAAGAAAAGAACAAATAAAAACCAGAGCAAAGATCAACACAATTGAAAACAGGAAATTAATAAAGAATATCAACCAGACCAAAGCTGGATGTTTGAAAAGATCAGTAAAATTGAGAAATCTCCCATGAGGTTCATGGGACAGAGAGAAGTGGGGGGAGGTGGTGGAGAGAGAGAGAGAAATTACAAATTTTAAGGAAGAAGCAGAGACCATAACAACTAATCCCAGGGATGTTGACAGAATAATAAAGTAATATTATGAACTACTATTATATCTATGAATTTGATAACCCTGATAAAATGGACCAATTCTATTTGGTAGATTAGAAATCTACCAAAACTTAAACAAGAAGAAATAGACAATCTGAATAGGCCTATATCTGTTAAAGAAATCAAATCAGTAATGAATAAAATACCCAAACAGAAAGCACCAGGCCCAGATGGGTTCACTGGTGAGTTCTACCAAACATTTAAAGAAGAAATTCTACCAGTTTTCCACAGTCTCTTCCAGAAAACAGAAGCAGAGGGAATACTTCCTAACTCATTCTATGAGGCCTGCATTACCCTAATATCAAAACAAAAGACATTACAAGAAAAGACAACTACAGACTAATATCTTTCAAATGTCCATGCAAAAATCCTCAACAAAACATTAGCACATCTAATCAAGCATAAGAAGAAAGATACACCATGACCAAGTGGGATTTATCCCGGGTATGCAAGACTGGTTTAATATCGGAAAATCATTCAGCGTAATCCACCACATCAACAAGCTAAAGAAGAATATGATTTGCTCATATCAAAAGCTACAGAAAAGCATTTTTGAGGAGAGTATGTAGGGACTTCCTTCATACTGTTAAGATGCTGAAACTTTGAAATCCTGATTTTGCCCACATCTTCCTGGATGCTACTTCCCTGGTGGCTTTGATGGTAAAATATCCGCCAGCAATGCGGGAAACCCAGTTTCGATCCCCAGGTCGGGAAGAACCCCTGGAGGAGGGCATGGCAAACTAATCCAGTATTCTTGCTGGGAAATGCCATGGACAGAGGAGCCTGGTGGGCTACAGACCATGGGGGTTGCAAAGTGTCGGATACAACTGAGACTAACACTCCCAGATCCTCCTGTACTTGAATGGTTAATAAAACCACACTTCAGTTCAGTTGAGTCGCTCAGTCGTGTCCGACTCTCTGCGACCCCATGAATCGCAGCACGCCAGGCCTCCCTGTCCATCACCAACTCCCAGAGTTCACCCAAACTCACGTCCATCGAGTCGGTGATGCCATCCAGCCACCTCATCCTCTGTCGTCCCCTTCTCCTCCTGCCCCCGATCCCTCCCAGCATCAGTCTTTCCCAATGAGTCAACTCTGCGCATGAGGTGGCCAAAGTACTGGAGTTTCAGCTTTAGCATCATTCCTTCCAAAGAACACCAAAAAAAAGTTTCTCCTAAACCCTGATTCAATTGCTAGTGTCCCCCTCCGCCCTGCAGGAAGCAACAGGATTTTTTTTTAATCTTCACTGTGAGAACCTGGCAGAGCTCCTGGAAGTAAAACTCCTCACTTAGAGGGATTCCTTCTAAGACTGACCTTCTTGGTATTTTTAATTTTCAGACTTATCCACACATATAGTTTTTTGATACTTTGATGCTGGATTCAAAGGAGGATTTCTCTTGCAGGTGTCTGCTTAGTAAGTGTGATTCTCTGTAGCTTAACTGTTTCCCCAGTTTTTGTGATAGAAGTTTGCCCTTTGACCTCAGTTCTCTGATGGGTCTAAGAGTTGTTCATTTATTGCTTTTTCAGATCTTTGTTAGGACAAAATGATGCCTTCCAAGTTACTTACATGCTGGACTGGAAATATAGAACAATTTAGAGGGAAAGAGTGGAAGAGAAGACAGTGAAATGAAAAAGTGATACATTTGGACTTGCCTGGTGATCCAGTGGTTAAGAATCTGCCTTCCAATGCAGGGGATATGGGTTTCATCCCTGATCAAAGAACTAAGATCCCACATGTGACTAAGCCTCAACTACTGAGCCCAGGTGCCACAACAAAAGATCCTGCATGCCACCGGTCAGACCCAACGCTGCCAAATAAATAAATATTAAAAAAAAAATAATCGGGGATAAATTCTTTGGAGTGAAATTGAACAGAATCACAAATGGTCACTGAGTCATTCTAAAGAGTCGTGGCTGTTAATAGGTAGATAGCAACAGCCTCTGTGGTCTGGGTGCTTTGAAGAAAGAAAGGGATTTCCCACACCTGTTCTTTACTCAAACTCCTCAGTCTCAACATGGAGGCAATCAAATTTAGAGGTATTTCAGCCCCAAACAGCTAAGAAACAGTCATTCAAATAGATCAAAGATTCAACGACTGTATTAATACATTGTATTCAGGTAAATAACAGATAGGCTTTGATTAAATTGTTTCTTTATTCAGAGTTTGGTCAATTAAATTCATTCATTTATTCATTCAACAAAGTCCTCCGGATATGCCAGGCACTGTGCTAGAAACAAACATAATTAAGAACACAGTCCCTAACAGGAGGGCACTTCAGCCAGTCAGAGATACAGGCACAGAAACGGAAACTTAGAAAACAACGTGGGGTCTTCGCTGGTGGGACAGTGGGTAAGAATCGCCTGCCAATGCAGGGGACATGAGTCTGATCCCTGGTCTGGCAAGATCCTAAGTGCCTCTAAGCAACTAAACCCGTGTGCCACAACTGCTTAGCCTACACTCTAGAGCCCAGGAGCCGCAACTACTGAAGCCCATGCCCCTAGAGCCTGTGTCCTGCAACAGAGAAGCCACCTAACCGCAGTGAGAAGCTCACGCACTGCAACGCAGAGTAGCCCCCACTTGCCAGAACTACAGAAAACCCCCCACCCGCCCAGCAACAAAGATCTAGTGCAGCCAATAATAATAAAATAAATAAAAGGAAACAATCTGGCACATTAAATGATAGGAACACAAGCTTACAGAAGGATAAGGAGCGACACCTAATCCAGCCTAGAGCAGGAAGGAAGGAAGAGGAAAAAAAGAGATTGGGAACGTCTCCCATAACACAGCAGTGCCTGAACAGAATATTAACAAGCCTGGCTTCTCCCTCTGTAAACCTCACAGTTCAGTTCAGTTTGGTTCAGTCGCTCAGTTGTGTCTGACTCTTTGTGACCCCATGAACTTCAGCACGCCAGGCCTCCCTGTCCATCACCAACTCCCAGAGTCCACCCAAACCCATGTCCATTGAGTCGGTGATGCCATCCAACCATCTCATCCTCTGTTGTCCCCTTCTCCTCCTGCCCTCAATCTTTCCAAGCATCAGGGTCTTTTCAGATGAGTCAGTTCTTCGCATGAGGTGGCCAAAGTATTGGAGTTTCAGCTTCAATATCAGTCCTTCCAATGAACACCCAGGATTGATCTCCTTTAGGATGGACTGGTTGGATCCCCTTGCAATCCATGGGACTCTCAAGAGTCTTCTCCAACACCACAGTTCAAAGCATCAATTCTTCGGCGCTCAGCTTTCTTTATAGTCCAACTCTCACATCCATACATGACCACTGGAATAACCATAGCCTTGACTAGACGGACCTTTGTTGGCAAAGTAATGTCTCTGCTTTTTAAACCACTGTCTAGGTTGGTCATAACTTTCCTTCCAAGGAGTAAGCATCTTTTAGTAAACCTCACAAGCTAAGAATAATATATTTTCCTTCTCATTCCTCTTTTCCCCAAGTCCTAATGGCTGTAAATCATAGGGATGAGAACTAGAAATAAATGGGGAATGCAACAGGGTATGCATATTTATACAACAATGATGAGGCATTCCCAATAAGCAGGAGAAATGACATGGGGCATTGTGCATCACAGAGGCATTGCAGTGTTTGAAATATCTGCAATGTTTGTACTTCATGGCTGAAGTTAGGCTGCTTTAGTATCTGGCCAAAAACATATTGGGGCATCAGTATAGGAATCTCCCAGCCATGACACACTGATGTTTAGGTGACACTCTGTTCTTCAGACTCCCCAGAACCAGAGGATTTCTGCAATCACCCATTTACAGGACATACTACATTTAAAATCAGGAAGCAGGAGGTAGGAAAAAAACTCAAGATCATAATGTAGAAACCTTTACTTCACAGAGGAGGAATCTGAGAGGAAACCTGCCTCTCTGAGTGCATGTAGCTCTTTACTAATAGAGATGAAACCAGAATGCAGGTCTAGGTGATTTCTTTCTTTCTTTTTTAATTGAACAATATCTAATTGTTGAGCTATGTGCTGGGTACAAAATATGAAATTTATACTCACTGGTACTTCTCTACTGTCCTCCACCCAACCTCCTGCCACAATATCATACAATCTCACTCATAAATATTTTTTCCACAAAAGAAACACTACGTGTTTTAGGGATACAGAATTTTTCTAAGTTGTAAAATACATCACCATATACTGTGGGGAAGGGGTGTAGCTATGAGCTGGAGTGGGACCTGAAGAGGAAATAAAATTAAGACAAAGCTGGAGGAGGAGAGCAGATGATAAATGGGCTTCCTAGGCAGACACCTCTCTTCCCAGGAGCGTGGGGACCAGCCCCCGAGCAGACTCCGCCTTGGGATCTCTCTCTGGCATTCCCCAACCAGAAGCCCTGCTGCTGGAGGATGGAGACAACAGGAGGAAGACCAGAGATTCACCCAGTGGAGCTGTGCCTCTCAGCCTGAAGGGACTCCCGTCTCCTCGGGCCCCTGTGGAGCCTGGGCCCGGAAAGCTACCCACTCCCTTGTCCTCCTCTCTGCTCAAATGCTCAGAGAGGGGGCAGCCCCGGCAGAGAAGAGCTGCTGGCCCTGGCCCTCAGGGGCTGGTGTGCGAAGTTGTCTTGACTGCTTCTCTTCTCTCCCTCAGGTCCCAATTAATGGATTCTGACATGGATTATGAAAGGCCAAACGTAGAGACCATCAAGTGCGTGGTGGTGGGGGACAACGCTGTGGGCAAGACCAGGCTTATCTGTGCCCGGGCCTGCAATGCCACCCTCACCCAGTACCAGCTGCTTGCCACCCACGTGCCCACGGTTTGGGCCATTGACCAGTATCGGGTATGCCAAGAGGTAAGTTTGTAAGTCTATGGCCTCTCTTACGTTTGTAAGTCTATGGGATCTCTCCAGAGGGGCCCTATGCTGAGTTCACGGAAGCCCTTTAAAGTTTGAGTAGAGGCAGCTGAAGAGCACAGATCCCTGGGAGAGGCCTGAGGAGAGCCCACCCCAGGGGAGGGGTCCCCAGCCCTTTGTGTTTGTCTGAGCAGAAGCCTGGGGCATCTTGTGTAACATAGCCCCCAGTAATGGGAAGCCCTGGAGCTGGGAAAGGGGTGGTGCTTTGGAGAGATGAGAGCTGCCAGAAGAAAAGAAACTGCTGGCTAATGATACCAGAAGACCCAAGGCTGGGAAACATCTGATTGGCAGGTACAGCTGGGAACAAGGATGGGCTCCTTGGGAGATCGCATCACTCCCGTGACTGTCTGCCCTCTGGAGTCTCTTCTGTCCTGGCCAGCTCTTGTTAGGGGACTCAGGTGTTCTAGGACACACAGAGGGAGACACTAGTTGTCCCTCCAGCCCCCATGCTGTGGGACCCAGGAGTGAGCTGACCCCACCCCGACTCGGCATGCAGGACCCCCAGGAACCATTGCCTTTGCTTCCCTCCCCTCTCCCTGTCCCACCCCCTTCCCCCACCCCTTCCAGTTGCTGGAACGTTCCCGAGACGTGGTGGACGATGTGAGCGTGTCTCTCCGCCTCTGGGATACCTTCGGAGACCACCACAAAGACCGGCGCTTTGCTTATGGGAGGTAGGGAAGACCCCCGCTGCCTCAGGGAGCCAAGTGGATGGGGTTTTTCCCCGAGGTATGAGGACACTCTGTGAAACTGAGTGGAAGGAGTTTCACTCTGTGAAACTGGGAGGAAGGAGTGGAGAAAACAGCCCTGGGAGACCCTTGACGGGAAGGCAGCCTGGGTGGGCAGGGAGCCGGCTTTGCAGTCGGGCGGCCTGGTTTCAGTTCTCCCCTGTTAACCAGTAACACTGGGACTTTGAGGAAGGCCTGGTTTCAGATCTCCCCTGTTAACCAGTAACGCTGGGACTTTGAGCAATTAGGAAGGCTGTTCTGAGATGAGTTTTCTCAGATGAGATGGTAAAAGCGGTCATGTCTAAATCTCAAGAGAGCTGTGAGGTCAACCCAAGAATCTTTGAAAGCTCTCAAGTGCTAACTTGGGGGTACAGAAATAGGAAGTGCTATGATTAAATGTTTTGGGGAAGATCACGTGAGCTGATCCATATGACAGTTGTGGGACTGCAGTGTAGGGGTGCCATTGGGTATGTGCTCTCCCTTGTTCCAGCAGCAGGGAACCTATCACTAGCTTTTTCTGCCTATAACCTCACTCTCTCCCACCCCAGATCTGATGTGGTGGTTCTGTGCTTCTCCATTGCCAACCCCAACTCCCTCCACCATTTCAAGACCATGTGGTTCCCAGAAATCAAGCCCTTTGTCCCCGAGCACCTGTCATCTTGGTGGGCTGCCAACTGGACCTGCGTTACGCTGACCTGGATGCTGTCAATAGGGCCAGGAGACCTTGCCTAGAGAGGGTGCCTAGGGAGGGAAAGGTGGCAGATGAGGAAGGGGAAGAGGAAGTGGGGGAAGTTGTGTGTCTCTCAACTCCCTGCTCAGCCCTGAGAGAATGCACAGAGCCTCACTTCTCTCTCTCCATTTGAAGCAGACTCACATAGGGAGCCAGTAAGAATGATCATTCTTTCATCCATCCATCCATTACACATTGAGTGGATAATACTGAGCTAAGCATCATGAGGAGAGAAGGAGAAGGAGAGGTAATCTTTGTATGAAAGGAGCTTATAATCTTGCTGGGAGATGAACTGGATAGGTGAATATGTTAAAAACCAGCATGCTAATTGCCAGAGAGGTAGTCAGCCCTCCCATTACTTTGAGCCGGGGAGATCACCCAGGCCTCCCATAGACAATGGAGGGCTTCCTGGAAGAAGAAGGGATCTGGCCAAACAGAGGAGAAAGGGAGTGGAAATGAGCAGGGCAGGAACGGGGCTTAGACCCAGATCCTCAGCAGGGATGCCCCCAGTCAGGTGAAAAACACACAGGATCGGGGGAATGCATCTCCCTGCCCCCAACTCCTCCGCCACCGACATGAATTTGGCTTCCCTTCTTGAACGTGCCAGGCCATCAAGCCCAATGAGATCCTTCCCCTGGAGAAGGGCCAAGAGGTGGCCAAAGAGATGGGTATCCCCTACTACGAGACGAGCGTGGTGGCGCAGTTCGGTATCAAGGATGTGTTCGACAACGCCATCCGGGCAGCGCTTATCTCCCGCTGGCACCTGCAGTTCTGAAAGTCCCACCTCCGCAATGTGCAGCAGCCCCTGCTGCAGGCGCCTTTCCTGCCCCCCAAGCCACCGCCCCCGCTCATTGTGGTGTCCGACCCCCCCTCCAGCAGCGAGGAGTGCCCTGCCCACCTCCTGGAGGACCTGCTGTGTGCAGACGTCATCCTTGTGCTTCGGGAGCGGGTGCGCATCTCCGCGCACAATATCTACCTCTCCACATCCTCCTCCAAGTTCTACGACCGGTTCCTCATGGACCTGAGTGAGGGGGAGCTGGGGGGACCCTCCGGGTCAGGGGGTCCCCGCTCAGAGGACCACCGGGGTCACCCTGATCAACACCACCACCATCACCACCACCACCATGGCCGGGACTTCCTGCTCCGGGCAGCCAGCTTTGACGTGTGTGAGAGTGTGGAGGAGGGTGGGGGCTCTGGGCACGCTGGGCTCCAGGCATCCACCAGCGACGGGATCTTACGGGGCAATGGGACAGGGTACCTGCCTGGGCGGGGTCGAGTGCTGTCTTCCTGGAGCCGAGCTTTTGTGAGCATCCAGGAAGAGATGACAGAAGACCCACTGACTTATAAATCCCGGCTGATGGTGGTGGTGAAAATGGACAACTCCATCCAGCCAGGGCCGTTCCGGGCTGTTCTCAAGTACCTGTACACAGGGGAGCTGGACGAGAACGAGCGAGACCTCATGCACATCGCCCACATCGCTGAGCTGCTTGAGGTCTTTAATCTGTGCATGATGGTGGCCAACATCCTCAACAACGAGGCCTTCATGAACCAGGAGATCACCAAGGCCTTCCATGTCCACCGGACAAAACGGGTTAAGGAGTGCTTGGCCAAAGGCACCTTCTCACGTATGAAAAAGGCTTTAGGAGCTGGGGTCCCAAAGGCAGGGGACTTCCCTCCAGGAGCCTTCTGCAGAATCTGGGTTGGTCCAAATAGCATTCTGAGTCATCTCAGCCACCTGATGTCCTGGAGATATCATGGCTCTGCTCCTGAAACCTAGAGCCTCCAGCTTTAGATTGTGGTCATGTAGTGCTCACAGACTGTGGCTTCAGGAGGAAGCAGTCATCTGGGAGCAGTGTTGACCCGTGGGGCTGGTTGTCCCATATTCTTTCACCCCATCCTCACGTGATGCATCTTCTCTCACCCAACAGATGTGACCTTCATCCTGGATGATGGCACCATCAGTGCCCACAAGCCCCTGTTGATTTCTAGCTGTGACTGGATGGCTGCCATATTTGGGGGGGTCACTTGTGGAGAGTTCCACCAGGGAGGTAAGGCTAGGATGGAAACAGCTGGGAGGGAGAGAGGCTTACTCCCTTTCCATCTGAGGCATCTGTCACTTTATGGTACTTCCTTCAGCCTTGACTCTGTACAAACCACCAAGTGATGGGCCCAAGAGAAGTTTATGAGATGGCTCCTATAGCCAAGGACTTTGCAGTATACCAAGATGGGCAATTATGGTCACATCCTAGCTCTATAGTTGAGAAAAAACTTTTTTCTTAAAGCAGTAAGAACAGATTTTTATTCAGAAACTATTGCAATAGGGGAAAAGAGACCTCAGTATAGAACTGGTTTTTATTCTTAATTGAGCATGATCAAGTGGGGTTTATAGTCAAGGTGTAGGGTGGGAGTCAGTGGGTAGAAAATTACTTAGAGGAAACATCAGGAGTCAGTGGGAGTTCTAGCCAAATCAAGACTGGGGTTCAAGTCTGACCTCCTTTCTACCCTTCTCTGAACTGTGACACTGACTGTCCATCCCTCAGCCTTGGAGTTAACAGTGTCCTCCTTTGTGAATCTACTTAAAGTTCCAAGGGTCCACACCAAGTGTCTCCAGCTGATCTGAGGTTTCCCTTGAGTATGCGGATGAGGTCTTTTATTTCTGCTGAGTACCCTTCTCAGCTCTGGTCCCTTAGTCAGTGCTCAGCAAGCACTGAAAAGCTGAACAAAGAATGTTAGAGCATAGCATCCTATAACCCAGAGAAGGCATTTCCTAAGGTTTCTGAGTCAGGAAGATCCTTTGGAGGAGGGAAGGGCACCCCTTTCCAGTATTCTTACCTGGAGAATCCCAAGGACAGAGGAGCCTGGCGGGCTACAGTCCATAGGGTCGCACAGAGTCGGACATGACTTAAGCGACTTAGCACACACTGGAAAGGGAGTCCTTCTGGGAGGTGAAGCAGAGAGTTCGAGATTTGAGTTGTCTCTGCTCCCTGAAGCATGAGTGGGTTGAGATGTGCAACGTGTGAGATGGGAACTCTCCAGAGTCACAGAAGCAGCTGTAAAGTTCCAGCCAATTCCCAGTGCAGCCTGGAGAGGCTGGCGGCTGATGAGAAAGCAGTTTTTGTGTTGGTCCCGCTCTGGAGAGATCCCAGAGGCCCAGAGCTGTAGCTTCGAGCAGCCCAGAGAGACCAGCTGGTGTTTGCTCCATTCATCCACATCCCACTTGCACTGCTCCCCGAAGGATAGAGTGGGGCCAGGTGCAGGTGACCAGAAGGACTCCTTTATGCTTCCTCCAAACCAGAAAGATGCTAACGCGAGTCCAGGTCCTTTTAAAAGCTGTTGGAGCCCTGCTCACAGGTGCTCAGCAGATGGGTTCATTGCAGGCTGTTGGTGTGGGAGATTAGCCTTTGGGGAAGGAGGTGTTCTGAGCAGGTCCAGGGACCGCAGAGGGGTGGCAGCCTGTCTATGGGAGACCAGCTGTCCAGGCCAGGGCCTTCTGAGTTCTTCAGAACTGCTGCTCTTTCCCTAAAGCTGGACCTTGCTGCAGCCTGCTCCATTCCTTCCCACCCGCAGGTGGTATTTCCTTACACAAGCAAGAGCTGCATGCGGGCCTGTGCTGGAGTACCTGTACACTGGCATGTTCACCTCCAGCCCTGACCTGGACGACATGAAACTCATCATCCTGGCCAACCGCCTCTGCCTGCCACACTTGGTCGCCCTCACAGGTAGCTAAGCCCAGGGGAGGGGCCTCCAGGGAGGAGGAGGAGTCAGGAGACCCCCTGGGAGTCGTGATTTCTTCTCTCACCTGTCTCCTCCTAGGGGACAGGCCGCCAGCACCAAGGGGATACGTTTACATAGCGTGAGATACGTCGGTGCGTATTGGGGTTGTGGTGAGGACGTGGATGTAAGGAAATGTGTGAGAGGGATGCTTGGTGGGCTCACCTTATAGGTCTCTCTAGAGGTTATTGTGGTGCAGCAAGTGGGCACCAGTAGATGCCAGGGCTCGAGGTTCTCAGCTTGGCCACACTCAGGCAAGCTTAAGAAGTCAAAAAGAACAGAACACCGTTCCTCTTTCCTACCCTTGCATCTCCTCCTTCTTCCTTTCGTTTTTCTTCCCCTTTCTCATTTCCTTCTTCTCTTCCACCTTCCCTTTCTCTTTCTTCTTCTAGAAACACAGTAAACATTGACCTAATTGTTGGTCACTCCTAATTCTTTGATTCCTGGAAGATCCTGCGAGCTAGAGCTCAGGTTTCAGGATGGACCAACCCCAGAGGCTTGGGTGGAGCAGGGACTGGGGCAGGAGGGAGACCAAGGAGCAGCGCTTGGGGTGCCAGGGCAGGAGGAGAGATGGTGCAGTGCAGATGAGAAGTCATGTGGAGCCCGTGGTGCCCGCCGACAGGTGGCGCTCCTGAGCTGGAGTCAGCATGTGCGTTCCATTGATGTTGGTGTTGGTACCTGTACTGGCATTGATGTCCAGGTTAATGTCCTTGGGTGGGTCGGCGGCAGAGAGCAAAGCCTCAGATACTGAGCTGAGGTTCAGGGAAGGACCTGGTGTTAGAGCTGCTGTGGCCCTCGGCAGATGATCAAGACTGGGACTTGGCTATGAGGGAAGCAGCAATCCTATGATGAGAAATGAGTTGAAAGGTGGTGCTTGGTCCCTGGAAGAGGTGGAAATGATTGACCAGAATCAAATATTAAGAGCTGAGCCTGCAGAGGCAGGCCAGGGGACACTGAGGGCTTTAGGGCAGGGAGTAAGAGGCTTCTAAAGATTTCAACTGCAGAATTCCCTGGTGGTCTGGTGGTTAAGGCTGCACTTCCACTGCAGGGGGTATGGGTTCGATCCCTGGTCAGGGAACTAAGATCCTGCATGCTGAGTGGTGTGACCAATAAATAAATAAAAAATAAATAAGATCACAGCTGTAACAATTTGAAAAAGTGGTGCAGCGTTCCCAGAACACAGAAAACAGTCCAAACTCTTAGACTAAATAACTTTTTAAAGACTTGCTACAAAGAAATGGCCCAAATGAAAAAAAAATGTATTCAGGTGTTTCTTTAACTTTGTTTCATCATAGCAAGCAATCAGAAACAAGTCAAACAGGCACACTGGTTAAGCACACGTGGATGGCTTTTGCAAGGTAGCCATTAATAATGTTACCTCTCACTGCTGCATGGAAAGGCTTATAGAAAATAACCTTGAATGGCCTTTCCTGGGAAATGCTTCATAATCGCTAAAAAACACATTTAAAAAATATGTTTCTATGTACCTTGCCAAGGAACAGTGGAAAATGCCAAGTGTTGTATAATAAGTGACATGTTTTGTGATATAAGCTTACTATGAAGTTATTAATTTAAGCTTAATTTTTAAAATGTTAAATATTGCACAAAAACATGTAATATGTGTTCATCTTGATAAATTATTACAAACCGAGTGGCCCTTGCTCGCCACACCAGAGCCCCTAGTCTGTCCCTCTCAACCATAGGCCCTCCCCACCCCGAAGTAACCATTCTGCCTATTGCTCTAAGATTTTATAACTGCTCTTCCTTACTCTTCTTCATAGTTATATCATCCAAGTGTGCATCCTGAAACACTATAGCATGATTTTATTTTTTATATATCTTTAAAGGTTTTTTTAATCTGTAAGTTCCTTGTCTGTTAAAAACAAAAACAGAACTTTCCCTTGGGATATGTTGGAAAAACCCTCTGATCCAGGGAACCTAGATTTTTTTACTGATCGCCTTTCTGTAGTCCACCATGTTTCTGTCTTATCAACTGGCCTTCAGGTCTAGAGGCTAGATTAGATCCAGTCTTCTTTTGGTGAGACTACATTTTGTAGGCTGTTTCTGCTTTTCATCAAGAAACATAGATCATCTGCTTTTCTCGCTTTTTGTGGTGTTAGCAGCCTTTGAATTTTATTGCCTGGATCCATTCATTTATTAAGTGTTGTGAAATGGTAATATTCTAGTTCGGTCTTTTTTTTTTTTTAATCTGTTAGAATACTTTCAAAAGGAGGGAAACTTTCCCTCACCTATGGTTTGATTTCCCAGTAGAATAGTTCATGTAGGAAAGGCAGGTGAATATGTGGTATTTTAATTCACCAGTTGTTTTTCTTTTCTCTTATATTTATGTAGTTATTTGGCTGCAGTGGAGTCTTAGTGCTGGCATGAAGGATCTTTAGTTGCAGCATGTGGGATCTAGCTCCCTTTCCAGGGGTTGAACCTGGTCCCCTGCATTGGAAGTGTAGAGTTTTGGCCACTGGACCATCAGGGAAGTCCCTGTTTACCAGTTTTCAAGACACACATTTGTTTGCTATCATCTTTGAGAGTGACCAGTTGATTTTTTGTTATTAATATTACATGTGATTATGAATTTTTGGACTTGAACATACTCTATTGGTTTTTAGTTCAGGTCAGTTGCTCAGTCGTGTTCAACTCTTTGTGACCCTATGGACTGCAGCATGCCAGGCATCCCTGTCCATCACCAACTTCTGAAGCCTACTCAAACTCATGTCCATCACGTCAGTGATGTCATCCACCCATCTTGTCCTCTGTCGTCCCCTTCTCCTGCCTTCAATCTTTCCCAGCATCAGGATCTTTTCAAATGAGTCGGTTCTTCACATCAGGTGGCCAAAGTATTGGAGTCTCAGATTCAGCATCTGTCCTTCCAATGAATATTCAGGACTGATTTCCTTTAAGATTGACTGGTTGGATCTCCTTGCAGTCCAGGGGACTCTCAAGAGTCTTCTCCAACACCACAATTGAAAAGCATCAATTCTTTAGCACTCAGCCTTCTTTATAGTCCAACTCTCACATCCATACATGACTACTGGAAAAACCATAGCTTTGACTAGATGGACTTTTGTTGGTAGAGTAATGTCTCTGCTTTTTAATATGCTGTCTACGTTGGTCATAGCTTTTCTTTCAAGGAGCAAACATCTTTTAATTTCACGGCATCAGTCACCATCTGCAGTGATTTTGGAGCCCCCCAAAATAAAGTCTCTCAGTATTTCCATTGTTTCCCCATCTATTTGCCATGAAGTGATGGGACCGGATGCCATGATCTTAGTTTTCTGAATGTTGAGTTTTAAGCCAACTTTTTCACTCTCCTCTTTCACTTTCATCAAGAGGTTCTTTAGTTCTTCGCTTTCTGCCATAAAGATGGTGCCCTCTGCATATCTGAGGTTACTGATGTTTCTCCCGGCAATCTTGATTCCAGCTATCGGTTTTAAATAATTGCAATTAGCTTTATGGAAACTCAGATACTCTGCTGTTCCTTTAACCTGTAGAAGTCTTCTCAAGTTGGCTGCAGAGTCTCTAGAGGAGCTTTCGATGCTCTGGAATGACAAGATGTGCCAGGTTCATTGTGTACATTTCCTGCCCCATACCCGTATCAGCCATTTCTCTAAGAAGTCTTGGCTTCCTGTAGTTGGAAATGGGATTTCAAGGCTACAGTATTTGCATTAGCAATGCTTTTGCTATTGGGATGGCTGTTGTTTCTAGGTCTTTTCCCATGGACTCAGCTGAGACATATTACTTTTAAAGATAAAATACTTTATCAGTTTATACTGACACAGTTAAAATTCAGAACTCAAAGTGTTTACTTCTTCCCTAGAAAGGTCTTAACATGAAATGCAAGGTTAGTACACAATTTGTTACAAAATTTAAATTAAAATGAACAACTTGATTTAATCCTTAGTTCTAATCTATAGTTCTCAGCAAATTTGAGATTTAATACCCTCTCCCATCAGTATCAATGGCTGATTCTCAGGGGTGGGGGCTTTCACCCCACCTGTATAACTCCTTGCTGCAACATGTGTAGCTTAAAAAGCTTCATAGGTTATTCTAGTCTCCGCCTTCACTTCCCACCTCATCTCCAGTGGGAAAGTCTTGCTCCAATCCTGGTTTCCTCACTGGTAGGAGCAGACTTAAATCTCCTATGGCCTTTCCTGGCCTGTTGGGACTTGCCCCGGACCTCTCTTTGCCCTGCTGTGGGCCCCTGCTGGGGCCGGGGAGGGGATAAAGAAGTGCCTGTCCACTCCTGTGGTTCTTCAGCCCGTTCCTGGCTGTGTGTGTGTCACAGAGCAGTACACAGTGACTGGGCTGATGGAAGCAACCCAGATGATGGTGGACATCGACGGGGACGTCCTTGTGTTCCTGGAACTGGCTCAGGTAGGATGACAGGGAAGGAATCTCTGCAACATTCTCAGCTCTGGGCTCTGCCTGTTGGCAGCAAATGGGGAGGGTTTGGGAGGTGGTGGGTAGGAAGGAAACCCATTGACAGACTTGGTTCCCCCAGTGGGCAGACCCATCTTATCCTGCAGGCCAGAGGATTCACCCCAACATGCCAAGAGAAGAGGCTGGCTGTGGCAGGAAGGGACAGAGACTTCAGGCAACCGTTGGGCCGGGGAGGGAAACCAGAGCCCTGTATAGACGTGGTTGCTGCCGGCTGGAGTCATTTAAGGCACACTGGGGACTCTCCATCTAAGATGAACTTCCTCCTCCATTTTCCCAAGTGACAGTGTCAGTTGCTCAGTCATGTCTGGCTCTCTGCGACCCCGTGCACTTTAGCCTGCCGGGCTCCTCTGTCTCTGGGATTCTCCAGGCAAGAATACTGAAGTGGGTTGCCATTTCCTCCTCAAGGGGATCCTGCTGACCCAGGGACTGAACCCAGGTGTCCTGCACTGCGGGCAGATTCTTTACTGTCTGAGCCACCTAGAACAGGCAAGCAAAATCTCCCCTACCAGCCGTCAGGGTGCCAAACATTGTAAAGATTAGTTTCTGAAGTTAAAATAATGCAGATATGCCTGGGTGGTCAGCTCTCTAAGCCCGGTTGTCAGCACCTTAGTGCAGGCTGCTCTTGTCCAGCATGGAGGACAAGGGGTCAGATCTGAGGAGGGCAGACCCAGTAGGAGGCCACCTCATAGGACTGTGGGTTTCTGGGGCTGCTGGGGGCAGGTCACGGGTGAGGTGGTGGTGATGGTGCCAAGGAGCAAACCCATGTCATTCCATCGTGGTTTTGTGTGGCCTTGCCTCTCGAGGTGGGTTCTTTGTGACTCAGGGCCTTTGGCCACCTGCGCCAAAGCTCTGGCTCTGAAGGCAAAAGTAGACATCTGTGTGCAGACCTTGGCCCAGGGGTCCCAGCACAGACATGCTCCTGTCTGTTCCCAGTTCCACTGTGCGTACCAGTTGGCTGACTGGTGTCTTCACCACATCTGCACCAACTACAACAATGTGTGTCGCAAGTTCCCCCGAGACATGAAGGCCATGTCCCCAGGTGAGCATCCCCAGCGGCATTTGTCGCCTCCCTCTCCTTGGGTCCAAGCCTCTGACCTGACCCCAGGGCGCCCAGAGGCTGCCAAAGGCCCCTGTGGGTGGGGAGTAGCCTGCAAACATGCACCCAGCCCAGCGGAGGGGTCCTGGAAAAAGTGCTGGTGTGGAGGGCGGCCCCCCAGCCCCAGCCTGCCAGAGACTGTGGGCAATTCACTCTGCCCCTCTGAGCTTCTGCTTTTCACAGGTACAGTCAGACTAGAGGTGGTGTTTTTTAGATGTTTGTGGATCAAACTCCACAATAAGAAATCCATTTTTGTTTGTTAATTTTTACAATGTTGATTGGTTTCTGCCAAACAACAATGCAAATCAGCCATAATGATACATATATCCCCTCCCTCTTGAGCCTCCCTCCCATCCCCACATTCCACCCCTCTAGCTTATCAAGAATTACATTTTACCTTGTGACCGAGTACACATATTGAAAAATTTATCAGTTGTTTTTAATACTGTTCACGACTCATGACATTAATTTCATAACCTGGGAATGGGCACAAGTCACAGCTTGGACAACACAGATCTGGGCATCCTCTGGGGTCCCTGCAGCTTGGTCTCTGCTTAATTGATGTCTCAGGTCCTGGGGCCTGACAGGAATCCAGGGGTCCAGGATTCATGGGATCCAGGGAGAGGTGTGGCTGGCCTCCCCCAGTTGGTCTTCACTGGGCACCATCTGCTTTGCTGTGACCCTCCTCCCTAGTACTCTACCAGGTCTCCCACTCCTGCTCTCTCCTCGTCACCCTTCTAGCATTTTCTTTCTAAAGCACAGCTCCAACTGCCTCACTTCCCTGGTCCCAAACTTTCGTGGAGCCCCCACACCTTCTAGAAGAAGTCCAAACCCCTCAGCCTAGCCTTCCCTCCCATCTGAGCTCCTGCATACCCCTACCCCCCGTACCTCCCCTCTCAGAACCTCAGCTCTGCCAGCTGCACCTGCTGTCAGCCCAGCCAGGCCGAGCATCTTCTTGCCCACAGCTCTTCTCACCGTTTCTCCCTCATCCCTTGTCACAGCCTGCTTTATTCTCCAAGCCTTGATAGGATCTTCCCTCTGCCTTTGAAGAAAGACGCAAGTGGAAATGCCTTTCCCCAGTGTGGACCGTCGGCTCCACTCCCTGGGCAACTGACTCTCTTTGGGGGCTCAGTGAAGGCAGGGCTTCCACTTCTGGTCCCCAGGGGTTGGCATGTGGGCCTAGGAGGACCAGAGGCATGTTCCATGGCAGCGGGGCAGGGGTGGGAGTCCCTCTGCCCCTCCTCCTGCGTCTTCCTCACCCAGCCCTACTGCCGTTCTGCCCCAGAAAACCAGCAGTATTTCGAGAAACACCGGTGGCCACCCGTCTGGTACCTGAAGGAGGAAGACCACTACCAGCGGGCCCGGAAGGAGCGCGAGAAGGAGGACTATCTGCACCTGAAGCGGCAGCCCAAGCGGCGCTGGTTGTTCTGGAATAGTCTGTCCTCGGCGTCCTCTTCGGCCGCCTCCTCGGCGTCCCCAACCTCCTCCTCGGCTGTGGTCTGAGATGCTGCCACCCTCTTCTGACCCTGCTGCTGTTGTCCCCACTTGTCTTTGCCCCTCTGCTCCTCCGCATCGCCCCCTCCACCTCCCAGGGACAGAGGACTCGCATAACCAGGACCCTTTGGGTGGAGCTGCTCTCACCAGCCAACATAGCTCAGCACAGAGAGGAGGGAGCCTGGCCTCGTGGACCAGAGCAGTGGCCCTGTGCAGAGGTCCTGATTCCATGGCTGGCCGGGAGACAACTCTTGGAGGCGGGCATCGGGGAGAGAGCTGAGGACTGTGGCATCTTGTCTGTGGGTCGGAGAACCCTAGCATCAAAGGGGAAATTCTCCTGCTGGGAAGCTGTGTGTCCTGGTCTGCACAGGCAGCCCCCTCCCAGGGAGCAGCAGTGGGCAGGCAGGGTCCTACCTCTGTTGGCCCCACGTCTCCATTTATGGAACTGAAGGGTTATAGTGGCTTTGTGGGCCTTTCCACGTGGAGCCTACTCAAATCCTCACTGGAAAAGTCAGGGTAGAACTTAAGCCTTCAGAGCCCAACTCCAGGCTTCCACCTCTGTGGTGCAGCTGCCAGAAGCCGCAAGTAGAAGGCTTGCCCTCTGCCAGCATTGCTTCCGGGGCTGTGGGCAACCAGGCCTGAGAAGGTGGCAGAGGTTTTTCAGAGCTTCAGCCCTGGAAGCAGTGCTTCTTGGTGCAATGAGAAACTTCTCTTTCCCCCCATCCTTTACTGCTCAGGTTTGGAGATGGAAACAAAAGGAAACACTGGAACAGGGGGAGAGAAAGTAGAGGGTGATGGGACCTGAGTACAGCAATCCCATGCTCCTTTGGGCTCCTCCCCCCCGCTGCTGGCCAGCACAGCTTCTAATGGGGAGAGGGTAAATTTTGCAAAAATACGCAGACAATGAACAAAATCACCACCGACAAAAGCATTGTGGCCTCTGTCCCCTCAAAAGAAGAAAAGCAGAAAAAGACCCTGGATGGCTCTCATTCTTATAAAGCCAAGCAGGGGACCCCATGTGGATGAGGCAATGGTCGAGGTGGTAAAATTGACTCCGATGCTTTTCAGGAAAGCAGTGTAACCGGCTGTGACCGAGGATGTCCTGGCCCCACTGACTGACTCTGGAGGGCATGGTGCATGCCTTCAGCATGCTGGGGATGAGATTGCAGGGGCGGGGAGGGGGGGCTCGGGAATCACCATGGTGTTGGACCCATCATGAGAATCAATCTGTTGTCAGCTTCAGCAGGTAACTCCATAGGATATGACCGTGTTGAAGGGGTGGGATGCGGTAGGGGTCAAAGGTCAGGGGAAAGGGCACTGACATGGAGAATAGGAGTCTTTGTAAAGAAGGATCGTAATGAAGTACGTGACCTTACTCAGTGCTGGTTGGTGATAACAGGGAAGAATGGGGGAACTGAACAGGAGCAAAACCAAGGTCAGTCCAGAGAAGAGGAGGGAGGAGACTGGAGGATGGTGGAGGATTAAGACAGTATCTTGCAGCCCATGGGGGAAAGCTGGGCCACAACTGACCCTCTCCCCCTTTTCTGATTCTGATTTGTATCTCACTCCACACACCCTTGTTAGATTCAGAACACAGGGTCCCTCTGATGAAGGTGGAGCCAGAGAGACTGAGCTCCTGTCCTCAGCACTCAGGACTCATCTCATCTAAGAAAGATGCTTTAAGGAGAGGAACTGGGTTTTGGTCCCAGGGCCCGGTGTGGGGGGCTCTACCCGCAATTATCTGGCATAGAGCAACCGCCCGCCCCCCCCCCCCCCACAAAAAATGGAACCTCTGCATCAATTTTGTGGTGCCAAGACCTAGAGATTTGAGGTCAAGGCCTTGTCAAGAGAAGGAGCAGGAGGTGGCAGGTCAAGTGCGTCTTGAATGGCTGTGACCCTTGGTGTCCGAGCCCTAGACTTCAAGGCCATGGCTGCCTCCCCTCCAAGTCCTCCAGGTGGCAGGCTTGGAAACCAGACATGTGCTGCCCTCTACTGGCTGGTCAGCTCACTTCTGCTGAGCTCAGGGTGAGGCTGAGGTGAAGGGGACAGAAGGGGAACCTCCTAGGTGGGGTGTGCTGCTCTGCACCAGCCCCTTCACTCTGGGAAGGGTGTAGGAGGGGCCATGGGGGCCTCCCAAGAACTCTAGGGGGGTGGGAGAGCCAGGACCTGAAATCCAACAGCAGGGGAATTAGGTCTCCATGAGCTTACAGGCCTGAGGCGTCTGGCCCAAAGATGAGGATGCAGAAAGGCCAGCAGGGACAGAAAGGGAAGGCGGCTCAGGAGTGGCAGGAGGCTCACAAGTGAGAGGCCACAGCAGGATCCAGCAGGCAGGGTCTCGGCACCCCTTCCAATAGCTCCGTCAGAACCAGTCCATACCTCCAGGAGCCCAGCAAGCCCAGGTGGGACTCAGAGATACCACCTGGGGAGGCTGTGGGGGACCTGGGCCAGCCCAGTCAGGGGAAGGGCAGGGAGGAGAGGGATGGAGGAGGGGCTGAATTCCAGTCCCCCAGGAACCTGGTGCCCAGAAATCGTGAGTCAGAGCAGGAGACACATTCACACAGGGCAAGCTTGAGCCTGAGGCATAAAAGCGAGAAGGAAGGAGTGGGTCACACAGCAAGAACACACACTCCTGCACCCGCATCACTCAGAACTCTAGAGGAGAACGGGAGGATGGGGGAGAAACACACACACATGCCTCTTTTTATATAAAACTGCATATTTAATTTGGTCATGAATTCATAAACACATGAGTATTTTGTACCTAATGGCCTTTCTTGTACTGTTTGATATTTCCAACAAACTCTTCTAAGGTGAGAACTTCCAATGGAGAGAAGAGTGAAAAGATAAACAACCACTAGTGAAACAATTGAGTGCCTGTCGTGGGTCAGGGGCTCTTTGGACTGGATATAAAACAAGGCAACTTCAGGCTCTCATCAAGCTTACCTTAAATAAACATGATGAACTCTGACAAGGCTAATACTTTAGGTGGGCACTAAGGACGTCCTCCGAGAAAGGGATAAGTGACCTGACACTTGATTGACAAGAGTTCATTTCTATCTTCCTCTGAAGATGAAGGCAGAGTGCCCTCACAAAAGGAACAGCAAAAGCAAGAAACACGTGACTTCCGGGGAACAGAGGGGCAGTAGGGCAGGACCTCTGAAAGGGAAGAGCAAAGGGCTATTGCACCAAGGCCACTGAGGTAGGACCCCTACCAAACTCCACTGGGGCACCATACCCTGAATGTCCCTAAATACTCGGCCAATTCTAGTTTGGGTCCAGCCATGCCAGTCTTGGGCACACGAAGTTTTGAGATGGAAAAGATAAACTGAGGAGTAGTAGTTTCATAACATCACCCTGCCATGACTGGAATACTGTAGAGATAGGTGTGGTGGAAGGAGGGCTGAAATGCTTACAAAGTTTTTTTTAAAGTAAGAGAAAGTGATGTGCCCTCCCTGGACTGAGGGTGCTGCAGTGCATCTTCCACACTAAGAGTACTCAAGCAAGGAAACCTCCCACTAAGAACTGGGAAAGGTAAACGGAGGAGGAGGCAGAGAAGGGGAGGAGACACCAGGAGAGGCCCCCTTGCATGTCTTTATTCTGAAAACAAGATCACAATACAGATGGGGCATGATGGCAGAGCAGAAAGACCCTGAGCTTGGGTCCTCTCACGGGCAGCCCAAATTACAACTATTTGCAGAGCAAGCACTGATAAAAAAGACAGGAACCTACCAGCATAGATCTTCTACAACTAAAGACATAAAGCAGGAACCACACTGAGATGGTTGGAGTGGGCAGACTCACAATATCATCAAGTACCATACTCCTGGTTGGACAACCCACAAAGTAGGGAATTATATTGCAGGGTTTTTCCACAGGAGAGTTCTGAGCCCCAGTTGGGCTCTCCAGCCCAGGGATCCTGCATCAGCAAGATGAACCCCCAGAGCCTTAGGCTTTGAAGGCAAGCAGGGTCCTAATTCTGCGTGTCCCACAGGACTGGAGGAAACAGAGACTTCAGTCTTAAAGAGCACACACATGCACTGGGACCTAGGGCAAAAGTGGTCACTTGATGGGAAGCTGGGTTAGAGCTGCCTGCTGGTCTTCAAGAGTGTCCCAGAGAGGCAGTGGGTGGGTGTGGCTCAGGCTGTGGGTATAGACACTGGTAACAGCTATACTTTTTACACTGTCCATGGGATTCTCATGGCAAGAATACTGGAGTGGGTTGCCACTTCCTTTTCCAGTGAACCATGTTTTGTCAGAACTCTTCACCATGACCCACCCATCTTGGGTGGCACGGCATAGCATAGCTCATAGCTGCACTGAATTAAGCAAGCCCCTTTGCCATGACAAGACTGTGATCCATAAAGGGGATTGACTGAGGAGCCTGGCAGGCTAGTCTATGGGGTCACGAAGAGTTGGACAGAACTTAGCAACTGAACAGTAACAGCCATACTTGGAAGCTTCTTCTATTGGTGGACACGGGTGCTCATAGGCACTATGGTGGGATCTTCCCACTAGCTCATTAGCCCCAGTAGCTAATGAGTTGGGTGAGGTTGGTCAGCCCCACCCAACAGCCTGTAGGCACCACTGCTGGGATGTTGTTATTGTTGTTCAGTTGCTAAGTCATGTCTAACGCTTGCTGCTACTGCTAAGTCACTTCAGTCATGTCCCACTCTGTGCGACCCCATAGACGGCAGCCCACCAGGCTCCCCCGTCTCTGGGATTCTCCAGGCAAGAACACTGGAGTGGGTTGCCATTTCTTTCTCCAATGCATGAAAGTGAAAAGTGAAAGTGAAGTCGCTCAGTCGTGTCCGACTCTTCGCGACCCCATGGACTTCAGCACACCAGGCTCCTCCGTCCATGGGATTTTCCAGGCAAAAGTACTGGAGTGGGGTGCCGTGTCTAATGCTTTGCAGCATGCAAACGGACTGTAGCATTCCAGGCTTCCCTGTCCTTCACTATCTCCCATAATTTGTTCAAATTCATGTCCACTGAGTCAATGATGCCATGCAACCGTTTCACTCTCTGTTGCCCCCTTCTTTTCCTGCACTCAATCGTTCCTAGCATTAGGGTCTTTTCCAATAAGTCAGGTCTTGCATCGGGTGGCCAAAGTATTGGAGCTTCAGCTTCAGCATCAGTCCTTCCAATGAATATTCAGGGTTGATTTCCTTTAGGATTGACTGGTTTGATCTCCTTGCTGTCCAAGGGACTCTCAAGAGTCTTCTCCAGCACCACAGTTCAAAAGCCTCAATTCTCAGCCTTCTTTTTGGTTCAACTCTCACATCTGTTGATGACTACTGGAAAAATTATAGCTTTGACTATACAGACCTTTGTCGGAAAGTAATGTCTCTGCTTTTTAACACACTGTCTAGGTTTGTCACAGCTTTTCTTCCAAAAAGCAAGTGTCTTTTAATTTCATGATTGCAGTCACTGTCCACAGTGCTGGGATGCTTCAAGCCAAACAACTAACAGTCCCACCCATCATCAGACAGCTGAGTAAAGACGTCCTGAGCCCACCGCCACCTCTAGGCATGCCTCTAGACACGGCACTGCCCACCAGTGGGCCAAGACCCAGCTTCCCCCACCAGTGGGCAGGTAAGGGCCCTGCCGTCCAGGAAACCTTCACTAGCCTCTGGACAGCCTCACCCTGTCCAGGGGGCAGAATGCAAGAAAACCACAGTCCTGCAGACTGTGGACGCAACCTGTACACAGCAGGTGACACCCTGTCCTAGGACCAAATGGGCCCCAACCCTGCCTATTAGCAGGCCAATACAAGCTTCAGGACACGCCAGATTCGATCCCCAACTGTGTCAGGAACTACCCCCTACCTCCAGCCTGCACCAGTGATCTAACCCTAACTCGGGATACCTGGGCCCTGTAGCCAGACTCCAGAGCATGGCTCTGCCTGCCAGTCATCTGGCACTAACCCCAGGACCTGGCTTCACCCACCAGTGGGTGGGCAACAGCCCTGGAGTTTTCTGGAGCCTGGCCATGCCCACCAGTGAGCCAGCACTGGCTCCAGGTCCCATGGGGCTCTGCAGCCAGCTTCCTTGTGACCAGGTACCACTAATGAACAGCTGGCAGCCTCCACACAAGGTAGGCCCTAGCAACCAGGCCTATGACACCGCCTACATAGTCCACGCCCAACAACAGAGGGAACACCCCCTAGAGCAGGGGTCCCCAACCTCCAGGATCTAATGCCTGATGATCTGAGGTGGAGCTGATGTAATAATAGCCAAAATAAAGTGCATAGAATTGCCAATAAGATATTGAATAGAAGTAGTAAAACAGGGCATCCTGGTCTTGTTCTCGATCTCACAGGAAAAGCTTTTTGTCTCGCTACTGGATAAACTCTTTGAAAAAGCCCTTTGATTTTTTTTTTTTTTTGATGATTACTTTGTCCTTCTAAAACCCAGGAACAATATTAAGCAAAATGAAGAGGCCAAGCCTCAGAGAAACGTGGCTCGGTATTTTAAGAAGTATGAATATACAATTGGTCCCTCAGAGGACTTACAGAACAAAGGAGTTTGACCACAGCTTAGTTTGCCATTTCAAGCAGAGCTGTATTGGAGAAGCCCAGAAGTTTTAAAAGCAGATAAGTTTTCTGGACTCTTGGAATATCTTACCAAAACTTCGAGATCAGCTTCGAGAAGTCTTACAATAAGTAGGAATGACTTGTCAATATACAAAACTTATTTCCTAGCTTCCCTTTTATTCTGGTAGGAAAACCAATAGCCAGGGCAAGATTCTAAAGTAATGGAAAAGTATGTTTAGTCACTGGAAAATTATTTCAGGGGCAATATAAGCATATGTATTGTACAAAGCAACCAATTGTCTATTTCTTTCTTGGGAAAGGTAATAATATGAACAGACTTGTTCACAAAGGAAAAATCGATCAACGTTTTAAAAAGACTGCTGCTGCTAAGTCGCTTCAGTAGTGTCCGACTCTGTGCAACCCCATAGATGGCAGCCCACCAGGCTCCTCCGTCCATGTGATTCTCCAGGCAAGAATACTGGAGTGGGTTGCCATTTCCTTCTCCAACGCATGAAAGTGAAAAGTGAAAGTGAAGTTGCTCAGTCGTGTCTGACTCTTAGCGACCTCATGGACTGCAGCCTACCAGGCTCCTCCGTCCATGGGATTTTCCAGGCAAGGGTACTGGAGTGGGGTGCCATTTAAAAAGACAGCTGATATTAATTCCTTGTGGCAGAGTGGAGATGCACAAAAGGAGGGAAAAGCCCAAGAACTTTTGCTTCGGTTCAAGGGACGAATTGAAAATAATTGTTTGTGCAAGGATGTAGATCAGTGAAAAAAATTACAATACCCATCATACCTGCTTTTTTGGATCAACTTAGAAGTGGTAGAAGCATAGAAAAAATAATCTTTTTATAATACTTGGGGTTTTCCACTGGAGACCCACAGGCTTTTGACACGTTATGTGAAAGTCTAATCTCCTCCCTCCAGTTATGTGGACACAATAGCACTTAATTTTTTTTAGACCCAAGATCTATACTTTAATTTGACAGATTTATAGATACAGCCTCTGACTTCTTGCCCCTGTATGCGCAATATTTATATTTCTTCTTAAGCATTCTATGAGTCTCATACAGACTGTGGTGAAAAAGGAAGGAATGAGAGATGTGGAAGCTATCAAATGTCTTCCTTGGTTTGGACAACACCATTGAAGGCAAACTAAGGGGGAGTTATGGATGGAATTGAGCTTCCCTGGTGGCTCAGACGGTAAAGAATCTGCTGGCAGGGAAGGGGACCTGGGTTTGATCCCTGAGTCGGGAAGATCCCCTGGAGGAGGAATTGGCAACCCATTCCAGTATTCATGACTAGGAAATCCCATGGACAGAGGAGCCTGGTGGGCTACAGTCCATGGGGTCACAAAGAGTTGGACACGACTAATCGACTAACACACACACATACACACACACACACAACAGCTATTATCTCTGCTACTCACTTGACACGAGCATGTATTGTTGTTGCTGTTGTTCAGTCGCTCGGCCGTGGGCAACTCTTCGTGACCCCGTGTACTGCAGCACACCAGGCTTCTCTGTCCTTCAGTATCTCCTGGAGTTTCCTCAGACTCATGCCCGTTGAGTGGATGATGTCATCCAGCTGTGCATTACCTTCTATTTTATTTTTGTTTTGTAGACTGCTTGTATTCTGACCAGAGAGTTCTGTCAATATACTAGCTTTCTCATTCTCCCTTCCCATTTTTTACTTCAGAAGTCTTTTTCTTTTCCATACTGTGTCTTACATATGTTGTCTAACACAGAGTTTGTTCAGTGATCATATATCTTGATTTTATGGAGACATTTTTCATTTCCTGGGTCTATTTAAGCTTCCCATATGGCTATTATTGGGCCTCCCGGGCTGAGTCAGCTGGGGGCTGTGTCCGCCGTGCAGAGAGGACAGTAGACCAGAGCAGGTGTGCTGCGTCTGCAGTGGAGTGGGTGCACGTTTCCCAGGCTGGGTAACTTGAGATGTCTGCCTTTACTCTGTGCTGAGGTATCAGCTGGGGTCGGGTTCCTCTGTAATTCTATTCCATCCCTTGTGCCTAGATTGGACTAAGCCCAGAATGACAGGGCTTGTCACACTCGTAGTCCAGCACCTGCTTGAGAGAGGGGCGCCCCCCACGACCAGAGTGTCATCCCTGCTTCCTGCAGTGCTCTGCCTGGTGCTGACTGTCTAATAAGAAATAGAGTCTCGTCAGTGTAAGACCAAGGGCAATCTGGGGGAGAAAGCTGTTTTGATCAGAAAGTTGGGAGAATCGCTAAGCTTTCACTCCGGCCACATTTTTGGAAGAGTTCGCTCTGACTTCTTAGTGATGAAGAGTCATGCTGGGGGATCCTTTGGGTGCTGCTGCCTCCATGTTCTCTTGATGTTTTCCGGGTGAGACCCCTGAAGCTTCAGATGGGTGGTCTCTGCCACAGGTTTTTGGAGGTTGCAGTGCTCTGGATTGGCTGTTAGCTGTGGGCATTGGATCCAGCCTGGGAGGGAGAGAAAGTAACAGCTCCAGACTGGAAAGTAAAACCTGCTTTGCTCCCCGGCTGTGGAAGAACGCACTCCCTGAGCTGCCTGCAGAGTTGTCAGAAGTGGTGATGACCCTGTGGGGGTTGGACCCTAAGCTGCCGCTGAAGTTCCAGATAAACAAGTGGGAGAGGAGTTGGTAGTGGGCCGGCAGGCCCCTTGCTTTATTGTAGGAGGGAGCCAAGGTGGGGGTGACCCCCTGAGTAGGAACTAGGCTTTGGACGAGCCGCCTCCTCGCCTGGCATTGGGTCATGCGTCAGTCATCTGTCCTGTGTCCTCAGTGTCCACAGAGAGGTCCGTGACCACTCTCCATTCTGCCGAGGGAGCCTGGTGCCTTCCTCTAAGGGTCGGGCCTGGGCGACTAGAGCAGCACGGGGCCCACTCAGATTTTGGGGTATAAATATTTTTAGCTTCCTGGCCACCACAGGGTCTCGGGTGGCTCCTGAACTAGCTGTAGTGTCTTGACACAAAGTGAGGCATCGATTTTCTGTAAATGAACAGATGTTCAGAAACATATGTATGTTCCAGAAAGCTTTATTTACAAAGAATCTCGGTGCTGGATGTGGGCATGGGCCATGGCTTACTGACTACACAGCGCAAAGCTCAGGGTGGACTGCTCGGTCAGAATGTGGCCTTGGGAAGTCACCAGACCCACTTCCCTGACTGGGGGATGATGAGGCGGTGGCAGGCCCCACTGCACACCTGGACGGGCTGGATGTGTGGCAGGTGTTGACACTGAATGTGGGGTGTGCCTGAAGCATGGCATCTGTGTTCCATGTTGTGCCCTGATTCCTGGGTCACATGCTTTGACAGTGTCCCACCTGAAGAGGGTGATCACTGCCAGCAGTCTTCCTGGAAGTGGGCTTAGGAGCCGTTGGCAGGCTGCTGGCTCTGTGGTTCTGGTTGGGGGCTGGCCTCCTGTTTCTTCATGCTCAGGCACCTCAGAAGGCCCTCTATGGCTGGGGTTCTTGGCAGACTTCTGGGGAGCCTGGTGTGGAGAGGGTTCAGGAACACCTGACTGGGGGCCCTGGTGTTGCAATGCCCCCTGGAGTTACCTCCCTCTGGGCCGGCTTCCACGTTGAGTGATTTTGTTTGCATCACCCACACTGAGCAGAAGTGCAGGCTGCCTCAGGGTGGGGCATCGGGTCTAGTGTGGCAATGCTGGTGGGCGTCTGATGCTTCACTTTGCCCCTGTTCCAGTCAGTTGTCGGCCATGAACACCAGTCAAAGCTTTCCAAGCACTGCTTGCAGGTTGACTCCATCTGGGGGTTTGGAGGCAAGTTTGGCGTCCAGGTGGACAGGTGAGTGAAATAGGTGAGTGAAGCGTTGTGAGCAGACAAGAATCGGGGTAGTGGTTTCCCCTTGGGGGTCAGGAAGGGGGCTCCTGGGTGCTGGCCGCGTGCAAGTGCTTCATTACCAAAAAGGCATCCTGTGTGCCTGTCTCTGGCACGTGTGTGAAGCTCCCACGAGATGGTCTGAAGACATCAGGAGAGGGCAGTGCTGGAACCCACCCCTGCTTCAATCTACCTCGGCATTCTCACCAACCATGTAATCCCACCATGGAAGTATCCATGACATGGCTTCTGTCTACACGGGGTACCCTGTGTTGAGCTTGCCGCCAAACCCTACACAAGGGTGAGAGACCAACAGCAGGGTGGTTAGGACAGATGTCAGGCAGCTTCCGGGGTCTTCTCCTGCAGAGGTCCGTAGAAGAGCCTTGGTCAGAGACCTGCTTCTCAGGTACAACACCAGTCTCAGAAACCAAAACTCATTCTTTATCAAGCAAAGAGTTGGCATACGTTTTAAGTAGGGTATCCAGTAAACTAAGACGTCTGTGCCAGTGGGATCTTAGAGCAGAGAAAACTGTGCCAGAACCTTGAGTCCATGAAAGAGAACAAGTTGACATGGATGAACTCACCACCCAGAGCCACCATAAGAAGTATATTAGTTAGCTTGCACTGTGTAACAAACAACCTCAGAACCTAGTGGCTTAAAATAACGTGTATTTATTATCTCAGGTTCTTTTGGTGGGGTCAGAAATTCAGAAATGGCTTAGCTGTGCGATTCTGGCTTGGGAGTCCCTCGTGAGGTTATCGTCAAGATGTCACGTAGGGCTGCAGGTTTCTGAAGGTGGTTCTGAGGCTGGAAGATCAGCCTGCAAGATGGCACACTCACAGGGCTGTTGGCGGAGCCTCAGCTCCTCCCCACACGGACCTCTCCTCAGGCTGCTTAAGTGTCTTCACAACATGGCGCCTGGCTTTGCCCAGGGCAGGAAGTCCGAGAGAGAGTGAGGAAGAGTCTGAAATGTCTCTGACGGCCCTCTTTTCAGTAGTTACATGCTGTCATTTCTACCTTATTCTATTCATTAGAAGCGAGTCACTAAGCTCGGTCCATGCTCAAGGGGAGGGAGATTGGGTTCCCTTCTGAGCAGAGGAACACCCCAAAACTTGAGGACATAATTTAAAACCACCACAGCAAAACCCCAGGGACAGCAGTATTCTGGGAGCTTCTTTCAACTTAGACTTTGTGACGGACTATGGGACGGTATCAACTGTCGCTAGCCCCCCTCTCTCCTCCCCACTCAGAAAGTGGCCTCAGCTGGCTGTGTCTATGGGGCCTAAGACCTCTGGGTGTCGGCCACCGTGTCCTCACTCTGGAGATCACACTCATTCTCCTCTAAGCATCGCACACCTGGAACCCAGCATGCTGGGCAACCCAGGGAGCACACCCCATCCTCCCCCACAAGTTGGCTCCAGCACCAGTTTTTAAATATTTATTTATTTGGCCACGCTGGGTCTTAGCACCAGTTTTTAAATAGTTACTAATTTGGCCACTTGGGTCTTAGCACCAGTTTTTAAATAGTTACTTATTTGGCCACGCTGGGTCTCAGCTGCATTGCGCTGGATCTTTTAGTTGCAGCACGTGGGATCTTTAGTCATGGCACGTGGAATCTAATTCCCTGAGCAGGGATCAAACCCAGGCCCTTTGCATTGGGAGCATGGGGTCTTAGCCACTGGAGCATCAGGGAAATCCCAGTAGCATCATTTTTTGAAGCAATAAGACAAAATGAGCCTTCGATTTTATAAAGTCTCAGCCAATTCTGATAAAGAGTGCCTGGTCACATTTGCTGAGTTTTGGGCAACTCGGCAGCATGTCAAAAAATTGGGCCCGATCACACGTACAGACTCATTCTCTGATTTCCAGGACACAACAGTAAACATCAGTTCATGTTCAACAGGCCAAAGGAGAACAGCCATTGTGTGGTTATCTACTGTTGCACAGTGAACCACCCAGAACTTAGTGGCTGCAAACAGCCACCCATTATCTCTCATCAGGCTGTGGGTCGGGGGGCTGATTGGGGCCTGATGTGTGGTTGATCTCCAGTGGGGACACTCCTGCATCCACAGTCAGCTGGTGGGTTAGCTGAGGTTGGCTGCTCAAGGGTAGCCATGGTTCATGATGGACAAGCTGGCTGTTGGCAGGGATAATGATGGGAGTCTTGTCCTCCAGCAGGCTGGCCTGGGCTAGTTCACAGGGAAGTGGCCAGAGAGCAATGCTCTCAAGGCCCTGGAAGCTTGTCACTTTGCCTCTTTCTGTTGGCCAAGCCAAGTCACAAGGCCAGCCCAGAAGCTGTAGAAATAGGCCATGCCTCTTGACAGGAAATGTTGCAAAGTAATGTGGCAAAGGGGGCAGTTACAGGCCAGGGCAGGAGAATCATGGCCTCCTACAATCCACTCCATGTGTGGTCTTCTTGACTTGATGCTGAAGAAGAGACTGGATAGAATGCAACCTCTTCCCGCTGTTGTTATTGTTGTTCTGTTGCTAAATTGTGTCTTACTCTTTGCAACCCCATGAACTGCAGCACCCCAGCCTTCCCTGTCCTTTAGTATCTTCTGGAGTTTGCTCAAACTCATGTCCATTGAGTCTGTGATGCAACCTGACCATCTCATCCTCTGTCTCCCACTTCACTGGATAGAACTGAACATCTTCCTGCTAAAAATTCTTTAAAAGCAAAAAAGACAGCTTTGAAACAGAGTTAGAAACATCTATTTCAAGCCAAGGGCCAAACATCGCACTGAATAGTGATGTGTTACAAGTGGTCTCATTAAAGTCAGGGACAAGTCAAGGATGTTGTGATCACCTCTGCTAATTATCAGTGCTCTGAAAGTTCTAGAATGTGCTATCAGACAAGAAAAGTCAATAATAATTGTAGTTGCTGAAAGAGGGAAATAAACTAGCCACTGATTGAAGATGATATGATGGCCTACCTGAAAAACTCAAAAGTATCAGCTGAAACATGGTGATAATAGAACAGCTCTGTCAGGGAGTCAGATGCTAACAACTCTCCAGAGTTATTGTTGGCAAAAGAATCAGTGTACCTGCTGGAAACTGCAGCAGAGAAAGGATGCAGTCCAAAAAAGGAAGGTGCTGGGAGAAATAGAAATACCCTATGATCAAACTTAAGAGGAATAAAATACCAATATGCACAAAAACGTAAAGTTCTCCTGAGGAACGAAGGATGGGAGGAAGGGATCGGGGAGGGAGGAAGGAAGTTTGTATGGATGGATGGATGAATGAACAGATGATTGGATGGATTAATGAGTGGATGGGTGGATGGATGGATGGGTGGTTGGATAGATGCATGGACAGATGGGTGGTTGGATAGATGGATAGATTGATAGACAGATGGAGGATGGATGGATGAGTGGATGAATGGATTAGTGAGTAGACAGATGGATGGACAGATGACTAGCTGACTGGATGGACAGGTGGATGGATGGATGGATGAATTACTGAGTGGATGCATGGATGGATTAGCGAGTGGATGGATGGATGAACAGATGGCTGGCTGGCTGGCTGGCTGGAAGGGTGAATGAACGGAGGATGGAATGAATAAAGCAGATGTTTACACTTCAATTCTAGAAACATATTCTACACAATTGAGTAGGAGCTGGGCAATGATTGTTTTCTCCAAAACAGTGACAAGTGTTTGGAAAACGGCCTAAGTGCTCATCAGTGAGGGGGGAGGTACAATCTGTGGACACCCCACAAGGAACAGCCCTCACCCTCCTTCCTGCCACCTTCCCCATCCCCAGGAGCTCATCAGGGGTTCTGCCCATGCCCCAACCCCAACCCCATCCTCACGGGGGGTGCTGCTTGAGTTCACCACCTGTTAAACTCAACTCATAAGAAGCTCCCTTTACTGAGATATTTTAATAAAACCTCCAGGGAACCCTCAGCACCTTCATTTCTAAAAAGGTGGCTCTGGTGAACCCTCTGGGGCACAGAGAGCAGAGCAGATACGCTGGGAACAAGCACATCAGTGCGGGGTGAGTTGACCACCCTCACGCTCACACTTAGAAACAAGGAAGACAAACGGACAAGAAAGCCTTCACTCTTTTTGTGTAAAATAACTGTGAGCCTGAGTCAGGCTCCACCTGCTCCTCAGGGCAGGTACATCTGGGAGGTCACGTCTCCTCACCAGGGTTCCTCTCCAGAGTGGACACACCGAGTGTGGGGACTGAGCTGTGTCCTGAGTCTGCACTCGAGAAATGAGGAGCTGGCCGGCCCTGAGCTCCTGGCAGCAATCCACGTTTCCACCAGATTCGTTTTAATTTTTCCAACTAGGAGGACCCTCTTACAGGACTTTCAAGGTCTTCCCACGTGGAGGAAACTTGGATGAGCACGATACGACTTGGTGTGACCTGGCGGATGTACAGACTCTTAAAACCCTGAGAGCCCAGGGTCTACAGCTCCCATAAAGGAATCTGCTGAATAGGACAGGCCTGACAAGTCAAATGAGGGAAAAACAATGCAGCCTGGGGGCTAAGCCTTTTCTTTCACTTTCTTGACATTTATATTTACATTTCTTTTAATACATTTTCAAAAACTTCCTTTCTTTTTACACTTTTCACATTTTCAAAAGTCCCTTTTTCATGTTTTCAAAAACTTCCATTTCTGTATTACACTGCCACTGCAGCCCAGCTGTTACAAAAATAATCTGTATGAAGTATTCATCATCTATCTTTTAACAACACAACTGCCGCAAATGAAAAGCTGTCATGGTTTTGAATGCTAGAACTTTATTTAAGCAGGAACAGAGGAGATCTGTATAGAAAACCCCGCAAGCGACACAACCGGGGCGGGGGGGTGCTATCTCTCCCTACTGAAGGAGGGAGGTGCACCGTTCTGGACGTGGGAGGGGCTAGGGGCCTGTCAGGGACATGATCTCCTGGATCGCCAGGCGCAGCTTCAGCCGATGCGGCGGGTTGCTGATGCTGATCTCACGCTGGATCTCCGTGTGACAGGGCAGACATGATGACGCCGCTCTTCACGTTGGCTCGGCAAGCAGCCACCTACCAGGCCGGCATCCCGACCCAGAGCTGGGTACGGGAGACAGGAGGCAGGAGGTTATGTGTGGCTGTGGAGGGACTGATGCACCGGCCCAGGAAGGGGGTGCAGGTGCGGGCGCGGGTGTGGGTGGAGGTGAGGGGGCGCATACACACCTCCAGCCAGACCACAACTGTTGGCCCGTCCCACTGTGCGAAGGCACGCCTTGTCTCCCGGCTTCCTCCAGCAACTCATGCCTACAAGTAACGAAACATTCAAAATTCAAGAATCACTACTACACACGGGTATAAAACAAGTTAACCTAAGTATTTATTCTCTTTATAAATTTGAAAAGTGAAATAGTATGCATCTCATCATTTTCCTTTAATCTTCTAAACCATCTACTTAATGAGAGTTCAGACATATTACAAAGAACACCTGAGTCATGAAATGCTGAATGAGTTCCCGCAATTCCTTATAGAATCACCTCCTTCCTGATGAAAGAGTTATCGCCAACCTTAAAGGATTCAGAAGTCTGCACATCCAAGGGAGGAGGGTAGTCAAGGAAAAACATCCACTCTTCCCTTTCTAAACAGTGAGGACAGATAGGTAGAAGAGGAAACCACACTGGGGTCTGAGCAGAGGAACCTGTCCCTGAGAGAGCTTCAGGGATGCACAGCATTTCACAACAGACACACAAAGAGCAGCGCAGACTTTCAACACAGAACACTCTAACACAGCAAGCAAGGAGAGGGCTGGATGGGGGCTGTTTCTATCCTGCACTGCTGTTCAGCTAATTAGCCATGTGCTAAATTAAGATACTGGTCATTCTTTTTGACTAGGCCGCTGTGTGGCTTGCAGGACCCTAGTTCTCCAACCAGGGATCAAACCCCAGGCCCCATGTAGTGGAAGTGCAGAGTCCTAGCTATTGGACTGCTAGGGAATTCCCTAAAGATACACAGTGGCTTTTCAATACACTCAAATGGCATTAGACTTGACTTAAGATTGTGAAGTCTATGTATGGTTAAAGCTCGAAATGTTTCACATCAAATTTCAAGTAACTGTTCCTTTAAGTCAACCTTAGGTTTCCTAGAATAGTAAATATTCTATTTTCTAGGAATAATTATACCAGAAAACACAACAGGTATCTTAATAGCTCAAGAAGTGAAAGTGAAAGTGAAAGTGAATTCACTCAGTCGTGCCCAACTTTTTGCAACCCCATGGACTGTAGCCTAGCAGGCTCCTCTACCCATGGAATTTTCCAAGCAAGAGTACTAGAGTGGGTTAGTTACCATTTCCTTCTCCAGGGGATCTTGGATCTCCCAGGGATCAAACCCAGGTTTGCCACATTGGTAAAGGCAGATGCTTTACCGTCTGAGCTACCAGGGAAGCCCTTAATAGCTCAGGGAGAGGTTTTAAAAAGGCAAACTTTTAAAATTCCCATATCCCAGGGGAACAAGGCATGTATCACGTGCCTGGAGTTCGCGTCCCAACCACAACCACCATCCAGAAGCAAATGGAAGACTCGCTTGGCTTCTGCTGGGGTTTATTTCCTTCCTCAGCTATAAGATATTGCATCACTCTGCTGTCACTGGCTCACTCTCATCTGAAACCTAGCTTTACAGAGACAGCTTCAGAGACGAGCCTGGGGGGCTGCCTGCTCTGTGGAATGCTGTGATGACCCTGCTCGGGCCACCCTGCGGGGCTACTTAGCTCAGACCTCCTCTGCCCCCTTGAGGGTCAAATTTGCGACCCCAAGTACAATTCGTTAAAACACTTGCTTAGCAGTAAACTGACGTGGCATGCTTCCTTGCCTTAAAATTAGAGTCACAGCAGAAAGACATTCGGAAATACGGTGAATTCTATGGGGAACAGACATGCCCGAGAGAGGGCCACACCATCTGTGGATGACAACGGGCACTTTAAAGCAGGACATGAGCACCACGGTCAAGCTGTCTTTCCTAACAAGATGGCTGTGTGAGCTTATTCCCATCAAATGCTACACACGTGGCACCACCCAGACAACAGGTGTGGCCTTGTTTTCCGAGACTGACCGTCCGCACAGCCCAGCACCTCCTACGAGGGTTCGCTGGGCTCCCCTTCACCAACACCATGCCCCACTCCTGTAGCGCTGCTCAGCTCAGAGCCTGGAGCTGGGGACGAGCCCATGGGGAGGCTTCAGGACACACACAGCTCAGCACACCTGCTGACTCGGCTTCCCCTGCGAGCTGGCGCGTGACAGTGTCCACCAAGGGGAAGAGGAAAGACAGCATTTAGAGCAGGAGGTACGTGATGCCTGAGGGGAGTCCCTGCACACCAGGACACTGCAATGACCAACAGGGATGCGGACGGTCCCTCGGCCTCGGCCTCCCCTCCTCACGGAGCGCGTCCAGCACCTGGTGACCCCGCAGTGCTCTCCCTGGGAGTTTCCACGCAACGTGAAAATCTGAGATTCACCAACCCTCAAAAATGCTCTGAAAGTGGATGCATTGGCTGCGTACATTTAGCAATTAAAAATACTTTTGAGACAAATTGGGGCTTAATAGAAAGAAAATAGTTTTGAGAAACAAACTGATTTTCACATCTATAATGCCATAAATGTTAAACTATATTCAAGTGATATTTTTTCTGGAATACTAAAACATTTTTTCACGTTTATAGATAAGGCATTTTCCCTGAGTCAGTGTTGTCTCTGGTTGACAGACAGAACTGAGATTACCCACTGTGGTCAGAAATCTTCGTACTTTGAATTGTTCTCTATGAAGCCACCAGAACATCCTAGAGTTTGCCACGCGTAGCAACAGAGCAAAGAACAACCCACTTGTGCATGTGCACACACACACACACACAGTTACACATCCACCTTAACACCAGATCCAGAGAAACCTGCCTACCAGAAAAACACACACATGCACACATAGACCCTAGACACAGGCACCGAATCCACTGGGATTCCTTTAAAATTATCCTTCCATCACTTTCAATAGGTACAGAGCTCCTGAAACTGACGACGAGGCGCACAAGCTCCTTACTTGTGGGCATCCCTCATGTCCTCGTGACTGGCCGTGCACAGCACCCGTCTGCAGCCAGTCCAGCCGAAGGGACCGCAGAGAGGCTGGGGGTCGAGGTTTCACATTTGATGGTGGGTCTTGTCATCTCGACCTCTTCCTGTAAAGCTGGCAGCTGAGGGAATGAGGTAAGTGTAAAACTGGGTAACAATAGACTGTGTCGAATATGTGAATCTGGAGCTCTGTGATCTGGAGGTCTGTGTTTGCACACTTCCTCCCGCGCTCATGGACCATGCAGCGTGGCGGGAAAAAGAGGAGGATTCTGCTACAGTCAGGACTTACTCTGCTGAGCTTCGGGGTGAGTACAGGCCGGCCTGGTCCCGCAGGGGCATGGAGGCCACACCCTAGGAGTGGAGGGTCAGCGGGTCTCCAGAGGTCGGCCCGGGAGAGCCTCAGCAGCAGAGAACATGACCTTGGACACCTGGCTGCCGCCGGAGTAGTCAGAGCACGGCACGAGTCTCACTCCCGTCCCTGCACATGGGTGTCCCTCCCACAGCGGCAGTGCTGCTGGCCACGCCCTGCGTGCAGGTTCTCAGAGGGAACAGGGCCCAGAGCATCAGGGTTCACGAGGCTGCCCTGCCCTGGGCCTCTCCGTCTGGAGGCCAGTGTTCAACACTGAAGTGCACCGGCATCTGGGGGTCGGCTGCCGCTGAGGGGCCACCGTACCTTGCGGTGCTGCTCTGGGTGGTCCTCTGGTGGGTCCGGCCCGGGAGCCCAGCCCTGCTCAAGCGGCTCTGAGAGCAGGAGGCTGTCTGCTCTGTCCTGTTCATGGCTCAGCTGGAAGGCGGATTGGGTTTTAAGTTTTTTTACCAGCCAGTTTTTAGCTATTATGTCAGAATAAAGGTCCAGCCACAGAGTTCTCTCCTTGATCTGCTTGGTCCTTCGTGTTTCTCTGGATTCTCAAGCAGCTGAAGCCCAGAATGGGGTGGGGGGGTGTCTGAAGGGGCAGGGACTCGGGCACCAGTCACCGTCCCAGGACTGACTCGTCTGTTTGTTTCCAGTTTACCTGC
>NW_020867927.1:0-19257 GCF_003369695.1 Bos indicus x Bos taurus | reverse complement strand
ATTCAAATACCAAAATCTTATCTTCATGTCTGCTTTTTCAGAGGGTACTGGTACCAACAAAGCAGATTCTGAGACCAACGTTAGTGTGCAAGAAACTTACTGGTCATGTTTTGGGGGCCCAGTATTGGAGAAGGGAAGGAAGAAGTATTGGAGAAAGAATTGGGTTGTGATGCAGTCTTCATGTAGCCTCAGCCAACTTCTAGGGGAGCTCAGAAGCTGGGGGAAAAGCCCTTCAGATTGCCCCTGAATTGGGTGAGAGGGTCAGTAAAGTTGTGCACAAACTTCTGTTTGTGGATAACGCAGTTGTCTTCAGCTAAAGTCAATGCCTGAAGAAGCCTGAGAGCTGAGGACTCTGCCAGCATCTCTTACAGCCACTAGGGAATAAGCCCTTCAGTCTTGAAAGGGGACCTGAGCTTATCACAGAGCCCACCACCACTCATCAGTCAACCAACAATAAAATTCCAGTGATGTGTTCGAGATGGTTACAGGCTTTAGCATCCATTTATTTTCCCATTGATAGGAAAGGGGGGATAGGGAGCAGGAAGGTTTTAGGCACTGGAGGTAGTGCAGGACCACATCTTGGGGGCAGAGGGAGTGGTTTGCAGAGAAGGGAAAGATGCTGAGGAGAAGAAATGCTTCTCTGATTCCATGACTGCATCCAGGATTTGCTGTCTATACATATATATTGCATCTGTTCTTGCAAACAGAACTGTGTCTCTGTTCCTGTCTGCAATAGGCTCATTTGCACCATCTTTTTCTAGATTCTGTCTATATGCATTAATATATGATATTTGTTTTTCTCTTTCTAATTTACTTCGCTCTGTTTGACAGACTCTAGGTTCATCCACAGCATTACAAATGACCCAATTTTGTTCCTTTTTATGGCTGAGTGATATTCCATGTATATATGTGCCACATCTTCTCTATCCATTCATCTGTCAGTGGACATCTAGGTTGCTTTCTAGTGACTTTCTTAATGTCACGTGGCTTATAAGTGGTCAGGAATCTAGATTTTCTGACTTCTACTTAGTTTTTTCATCTTTCAGATGTTGCCTCCTGTAACTGCAGACTAGGATCAGCACCAATCTTGCCAGCCAGCTCCCTGGGCCTGTTCTTGGCAGCAGTGGTTGAGCTGTGTGGACTTCATGTGGAAGTCCTATTTTGAAAGACCTCAGGTGGCCTAGGTTTAGCAGAGTCAGCTCCAAGATTGGCTGAGGCAAAGCGTTCCTGGCACGGAGTCACTGCTAATTCACCAAGTTCTTGCAGACAATTTATAATAAATGTCAGGGGACATCTAACTCAGCCAGCTCGTTTCCCATTTTTGTTCATTTCCAGGGTGGATACAGAGTTCGGCATCTCGCTGGTTCTTTTTGCTGCCTGAATATGTCAGTCTTGTTGTGAAAATAGCCTGCAGCCTGCTGAGGTCGAGGTGGGTTGATGAGGGCTCAACTCAGCAGTCTGAGGAGGTTGGAGAGTAAGATGAAGGGGATCATTAAAGCAAAGAGCTTTTATTTAGTGGTGAATATAGCTGGCTTTGTCTGAGCTTTAGAAAATAAGAGCGATTGCTTCCTGAAGTCTAGGTTAACAGAAAGGAGGTTATTTCTCAACATTAAGAGATCAAGGAATTGTTTTGTGGATGTGTAGGCACAGTAGGTGGTGAAGGAAATGACAGTCCACTCCAGTATTCTTGCCTGGAAAATCCCATGGACAGAGGAGGCTTGCGGGCTACAGTCCATGGGGTTGCAAAGAGCATGACTGAGCATGCTGGCATGCAGACATAGCAGGAGAGAGGCACTGATTGATGCTTAAGTGTGTGGAGGTAAAACAGAGACCGTGGTCCAGGAGTCCAATCTCTGGATGCTTGTTCTGATTCTGCTATTTAGGAACACTTACCTTTGAGTGAAAGTCTTGCTCCCTCTCGGTTTTAGATTCTCTGTCTTTAAAAACGGGTCTGATGACAGATGATTGGCTTTATTCCTTTGCCTGACCCAAGAAGCAAATGAAATAATAAATATAAATGTGTGAAGTTGCATAGACAAAAGACTACATTTCTTAGGGCTCTCGCATATGATTCTCAAGGCTTTGGGCAAGTCTTGAGACTCTGGGATATGTATGAAGTGGACAGTAGTTTGGAAGATCATAGATTTGGGAGGTCCTAGTCATCTCAGGAAGATTGGTTTAGAGGAAGGAAACCAGTTTAGTTCCCTTTATCTAGGTTGCAGAAGTCTTAGCTCATCTATTCTTTTGAAAGTTCTCTGAACATTGAAAATCCACTGGGCCCTTATAGGTGGCTGTAGTCTGTTTGGCCCTGTCTCAACTCTCTTGGACAAAATGAAGTTGTCTTGGAGCAACTAAAAGTTCAGGAAATGAGTCAGAATGACTGAACGTAGCTGGTGGTGCAAGATGATGTGGCTCCAACAAAAATATACTCTTTGTGTAGAAATTTAAGGTTTGAGAGAAAGTTCACATCTCTTGTGAGAACTCAGTCAAATAATAATGATATTTTGGAGTGAATATTCTCTCCAAATTCCTGCTGTAGATACATAGATGAGAAGACCATGATGTTTCACGGAAGATGTAGCAGAAGCAGGACTCAGCTGCTCTACGGAGTAACCTTCTGACTCATCCTTCTGTGTCTAGTCTCCTATGTTCCAGTTCATTCTTCACCCTAGTGAAATAATTGCCTCTCTAAATCTGCTTGTGCCACATTTCCTGCTTAACTTGCTTTCAGACTGAGGTCTGCATTCTTTAATGTAGCAGATGCTAGAATCTAGGGCAGGGGTTTCATTTGCCATGTACCTATGTGATCTAGGATGATTTCTAGCACATAGTTAATGCCCAACAATATATGTTTATAAATTAATAAATAACATTCATGATTTGGCTTTAATCCACCTGTGTCCTCTTACTCTACCTGTTGGGGACGGGTGTTCCCCGAATCAGGTTGCTGATTTCAGTTCATGTCTTTGAAGTACTTTTCTTGCTGACTGGAGTGATCTTCCTTTCCCCCATGTGTCTGAAAAACAGTCTGTCGATTCTTGAATATTCAGCTTAATTGTCACCACTTCTTTTAATAACTTCCCTGACCCTCATGATCACTCTGTTTCTATTCAACTTTGTTCAGCAATGGTCAAGCTTTGAATGCTGCAGAGCAATTGTTTCCATGTTTGTATGCCTTACAAGGTCTTGTCTTGCTCATCTTTGTACTACTCAAGTTCCTGGGCATAATAGGTGCTTAATTAATATGTGTTGAATGAGCAAATGAATATAATTATGATAAACCAGATAGTTTAACGATTTGTGTACCACATTGTCTTCATGACTTATAATTCAGGAATTGGAATGGAAGACAGGTCAAACAGGAGGTATACTGTGCTCAAATATTGCTTCTGTTCTCAGGTTCCAAATGAGAACTAGAAACATGTTTCATTGTCACAAATCTTATGGGCTTAACTGCTAATCCCAAGTTTAAACTCTGGTGCTAATGAGGTTTGTTCTTGCCATGAAATATCCTCTGTCATTTGGGAGAAGACTTTCTTCTGAGGGTACTGACTGCACCACCAGGTCTGGCTCAGTATTTCACACATTCCCAAAGTGGACCCATTGAAAGAAAGTAATAATTCAGTACAATTGTTTTTACTTCTATTGGAGGAACAATTTTAAGTATTTGTGTATTGGATGGTAGGACTTTGTGTAACGAACTAGATTATGTAAGATAGTGATTCAAATAAAACAGCATGATTTAGTGTCAACACAGTACCTAAAACAATAATGTATTTGATAACCATTAAATTGCCTTGAAAATGAATTCGTGTTTGGATCTTTATTGGAGAAGGATAGTTATATTGGTGGTGGTATATGATAAAAACAGAGACATATTTCAAAGTTAAACAAAGCCCTGGGGAAAGTTTTTATTTTTCTTGCTGATGTTTCACATTTACTAGTCTTAAATAAATCTTTAGTTGGTTAGAACCTCTTTAATGATAACTAGGACACAGAATTAATTAATGACTTGTTAGCACTGTGAGTGCTAGGGACAAAACAGAATGTTCCTCAGCTGTGTTATCATGTCCATTTTAAGGATCACATATCACAAGTGATGCCTCATGACCATATTTAGATTATCAGCAGATACCTGGAATTAAAGACTCTGTTCTTTCTTACTTCCTCCCTGGTTAGCTACTTGTTCAAAGTATAGTTAATTATTAGCCCTCTCAAACAGATTGTTCTAAATCTGCTGTCTACTATTAATTTTCTTCCTCATCTGCTCTGTGTCCTTGTATTTGGGTCTGGATTATCTATATGTTGCAAGCTCTCTGTGTCAAAGGAACTCATCTGGGTGTCGTTTGATCTACGTAAAAATCTTGTGAACTGAATATTATCCTTCCTATTTGTAGAAGGGAAATGGGCTAAGAAACATTTGGAAGACCATACTGCTAGTGTTCATTCATTCACCAAACCTTTAGTGAGCTCAGTGCAAGACCCTGACTTTATACTTGCCAAAAGGTCTCTGCACTCATGGATGTAAGTTATAGATCCTTTGATTTGAAGACTGATACCTAGGGACTTCCCTGGTGCTCCAGTGGTTAAGAATTTACCTACCAGTGCAGGGGATGAGGGTTTTCTCCTTGGAAGGGAAACTAAGATTTCCACATGCCATGGTGCAGCTAAGCCTGCACACTACAACTAGAGAAGCCCAAGTACCACAACAAAGACCTAGCACAGCTAACTACATAAAGATAGACTGACACATGCCTGAGCAGCCCAGACTATTAGGATCCTTGAAAGTAGAGGCCATATTCAGGGACTACATCAATATAGTTACTGAAAAGTGAAAGTGTTAGTCTCTCAATCGTGTCGGACTCTTTTGTGACCCCACGGACTGTAGCTCGCCAGGTTCCTCTGTCCATGCAATTCTCCAGGCAAGAATACTGGAGTGGATTGCCATTCCTTTCTGGAGATCTTCCTGACCCAGGGGTCAAACCCTGGTCTCCAACATTGCAGGCAGATTCTTGACCATCTGAGGGAATTGAATGGAATTCTGACAATTAAGATTTATTCTTATCTCCTGTCCCTTGTTTTTCCCTTAGTGGATGTTTGACAAGGTGAATACCTAAGTGTGGGTAGACTAAATGGATAGCCAGCTCCTAAGCTGATAACCTTCAGTGGTTTTTCTTTCCCCTACATTCCCACCAGTGGCCACTTAACTGAAGGCACTGTCATTCTGGCTTCCCTCTGTGGGTGTGTTAGTTGCTCAGTCGTGTCCGACTCTGTGACCCATGGACTGCAGCCCATCAGGCTTCTCTGTCCATGAGATTTTCCAGACAAGGATACTGGAGTGGGTTGCTATTTCCTTCTCCAGGGGATCTTCCTGACAAAGGGATTGAACCCAGGTCTCTTGGACTGCAGGTAGATTTGTTACCAACTGAGCTACAAGGGAAACCTCTGGCTTCCCCTAATAAGCTTCAAATACATATGGTACAGAAAACGCATAATCTGGCAACATTAATATCTTGGTACAAATTAGTTTATTAGGTAAACAGCTTGTTTTGGCTAGAGGGGCCCAGGTCTGAACCATATGTTAACAAAGAAGTCCAGGTAGGTTTTTTTCACTGAGGTTTTTTTTTTTTTTTTTTTTTCCCTTCAAGGGAAGCTGGGTATGCTCTAAGTTACTCAGGTCATCACAAGGCCTGGGGCAGTGGAGGTGAGATGTATTTGAAAGTACAGACCAAGTGCTAAGGAGTTCAGGTCGTCTATGGACTGTGTGTATGTGTGTTTCATAGCTTTGTCTAAAACACAGTTCATATCGGGGGAATTGTCATTTGTGACTAAGACAATAGCACTCAAGTGAAACTTGTGTTTCTCTTTGGATTTGGCTGCTGAAAGACTGTACATTTATGTAGTGCTTTCATGAATGGGAGACTATTATAGTTCTATGGTTAGGTCAGGTCAGCAATGCATTAGAAGGCCAGTGCTGTATATTACTCACCATCTGAGAGGAAGCTCTCAACCATGTATTCCATGACAGTAGCTTCAATCCATGGTGCCCATCTTTCAGTTAAGAAGAATTAAGTGAAGAAATGGAACAAATGGTGTTTTTATGGATGTTGTTTGCTATAGATAAGCTGCCAGAGTCACTTGTGATCTTAATTTAAAACATATTATAGAGAAGGGATACTTAGAGGCAGGAAGTAAGTGGTTTCCATACAGCTAGCTAAACTAAATGATAATGTGATTCTTATGACTCTTGAGACAATGTTGAGGACATAAGGATTATAATATTTTTGAAAAGAAGTGTGTAAATCCAAATAAAAAGAGAAAAAAGATGTTTTGTTTTCCTGTTTTTGGAGCCAGCAGGATTTCCAGCTGCATTAAATTTCAGGAAGTGATTGTGACTATTCAGTAATACTTTGCAAATTCCTGGGAAATTATGAAATCATTCTGATGGCATTAAAATGGTTATTGAAATAGTATTTGCCAAATGTTGTTTTCTTCCCTCTTTAAACCATGTTAATTTATTTGAAAATGAAAGCAAAATCTTACCAAATATTTTCCATAGCATTTTTTTCCAGGAGTTGAAAATATAATACAAAGATTTAGATCACCAAAGCCAATCAAATACTGTTGAGTGCCTGCTATGTTGGCAGGCATGGTGGTATTGGGAAAACACAAAGAACTAATTTTTTTTTTTTTTTTTATGATTCATGATGCCTTACATCAGAAAAAGAAATGAGCTTTAAAAAACTGGTATTGTTGGCTTTACAATGTTGTTAGTTTCTGCTATATACAGAAGTGAATCAGCTCTATGTATACCTATTCCTTCTCTCTTGGGTCCCCTCGACCCCACTCCCTATCCCTCCCCTCTAGGTCATCACAGAGCATTGAGCTGAGCTCCTTGTGCTGTACAACAGCTTCCCACTAGCTGTTTTTCACATGGCAGTGTGCACACATCAATCCCAGTCTCCCTGGGATTGATCTTCATCCTACCCCCTGCCCCATGTTTACATTCTATTCTCTAGAGACAAATGGATTTTTACTTAAAAGTGCCAACTCTGGTTGGTAGGTTGTAGATGTTGGAAGAGCAGTACTGAGGTTTCTGAAATCTCATTTGGGTTTAGCAAGAAAGAGCTCTGACAGTTTGTGATGTCTTCCCTGGGCACAAAGCTCTGAGAGTAGTGGTGTTTGCTTGCCTCCTCTGTTGCTGCAGTTCTTACCATGGCTTCATTATGAATGTGGTACTGATTCAGAGTTTTGATTTTTCAAAAATTTGACTCTCAAATCTGTACTCTCGGTGCAGTCTCTTTCTTGGACTGTAGATAATTTCCAACTTTCTATAGAACATCTCTTCTTAGATGTCTTGTGGGACTTTTAGACATCTGTATCTCAAAACCGACTCTGTTTATTTTCCCTTGGCAAAGTGATTAGTTCTGTCATGTTCCCTACTTTAGTTCATGGCCTCATCTTCATTCCTGTTTCTTAAGCGGAGAAATGGAAGATTCCTCCTTCCTCTTGGCCTTTCCTGACTCCATTACATCCAGTTGATAAAGAATATTCCATCAATCCAGAGATGAAGAAAGAGTGATGTTGATGACATGAGAATTCAGAAGGATCAGGAATTTAAACTACGAAAGAAATTCTTCCAACTCTTGGAAAAAAAATTGAGCTTGATTTCTGAGCCTAGTTCAACTATTGTGTATAATATGTTATTTTCCAAATGCAAGTAAGATTATTCTTATTGATTAGTATTATAGTAAATAGGGAGTTGGTGAATGGACAGGGAGGCCTGGTGTGCTGCGATTCATGGGGTCACAAAGAGTTGGACATGGACTGAGCGACTGAACTGAACTGATAGTAATAAGTGGGGAAAGATTACATGTGTAATTTGTTAGAAGGAAAGTGGAGTTTCTTGTCTTAGTGGAACTCTTGGGGTACTTTTAAGTCTCTTAAAAGGGAAAACTTTGTATCAGTTCAGTTCCCTCACTCAGTCCTGTCTGACTCTTTGTGACCTCATGAACCATAGCACGCCAGGCCTCCCTATCCATCACCAACTCCTGGAGCTTACCCAGACTCATGTCCATTGAGTCAGTGATGCCAGCCAGCCGTCTCATCCTCTGTTGTCCCCTTCTTCTCCTGCCTTCAATCTTCCCAGGATCAGGGTCTTTTCTAATCAGTCAGATCTTCACAATAGGTGGCCAAAGTACTGGAGTTCAGCTTCAACATCAGTCCTTCCAATGAACACCCAGGACTGATCTCCTTTAGGATGGACTGGTTGGATCTCCTTGCAGTCCAAGGGACTCTCAAGAGTCTTTCTCCACCACCACAATTCAAAGCATCAATTCTTTGGCACTCAGCTTTCTTTATAGTCCAACTCTCACATCCATACATGACTACTGGAAAAAAACCATAGCCTTGACTAGATGGACCTTTGTTGACAAAGTAATGTCTCTGCTTTTTAATATGCTGTCTAGGTTGGTCACTTTCCTTCCAAGGAATAAGCATCTTTTAATTTCATGGCTGCAATCACCATCTGCAGTGATTTTGAAGCCCCCCAAAATAAAGTCAGCCACTGTTTCCACTGTTTCCCCATCTATTTGCCATGAAGTGATGGGACAGATGCCATGATCTTAGTTTTCTGAAATGTTGAGCTTAAACCAATTTTTTCACTCTCCTCTTTCACCTTCATCGAGAGGCTCTTTAGTTCTTCTTCACTTTCTGCCACAAGGGTGGTATCATCTGCATGTTGGAGGTTATTGATATTTCTCCCAGCAATGTTGATTCCATCTTGTGTTTCTACAAGCCCAGCATTTCTCATGGTGTACTCTGCATATAAGTTAAATAAGCAGGGTGACAATATAAGCATTGACGTGCTCCTTTTCCTATTTGGAAACCAGTCTGTTGTTCCATGTCCAGTTCTAACTGTAACTGTTGCTTCCTGACGTGCATACAGGTTTCTCAAGAAGCAGGTCAGGTGGTCTGGTATTCCCATCCCTTTCAGAATTTTCCACAGTTTATTGTGATCCACATAATCAAAGGCTTTGGCATAGTCAATAAAACAGAAATAGACGTTTTTCTGGAAATATTTCTTTTTTGATGATCCAGCTAATGTTGGCAATTTGATCTCTGGTTCCTCTGCCTTTTCTAAACCAGCTTGAACATCTGAAGTTCATGGTTCACGTATTGTGAAGCCTGGCTTAGAGAATTTTGAGCATTATTTTACTAGTGTGTGAGATGAGTGCAATTGTGTGGTAGTTTAAATCTTTGGCATTGGCTTTCTTTGGGATTGGAATGAAAACTGACCTTTTCCAGTCCTGTGGCCACTGCTGAATTTTCCAAATTTGCTGGCATATTGAGTGCAGCACTTCACAGCATCATCTTTCAGGATTTGGAATAGGCTCAACTGGAATTCCATCACACTCCACTAGCTTTGTTCGTAGTGATGCTTTCTAAGGCCCACTTCACTTCACATTCCAGGATGTCTGGCTCTAGGTGAGTGATCACCCCATCGTGATTATCTGGGTCATGAAGATCTTTTTTGTACAGTTCTTCTGTGTATTCTTGCACCTCTTCTTAATATCCTCTGCTTATGTTAGGTCTATATCGTTTCTGTTCCTTTATCGAGCCCATCTTTGCATGAAATGTTCCCTTGGTATCTCTAATTTTCTTGAAGAGATCTCTAGTCTTCCATTCTATTGTTTTCCTCTATTCTTTGCACTGATCACTGAGGAAGGCTTTCTTATTTTCTCCTTGCTATTCTTTGGAACTCTGCTTTCAAATGGGTATATCTTTCCTTTTCTCTTTTGCTTTTACATGCAATGTATTTTAAAAATAAAATGAGTTTTCGCTGAGAGCTGCACTTTTATCTAGGAGAGGTGTCTGTGTTGACATTTCATTAACTGATTTTCCTTCTGATTCCATGGCGACCCATTATTAGAGCAAATAGGCCACTCCTGGCCCTTCCTCTTGGAGGTCCAGAGCCCTCCAGAAGCAGAAGGCAACTCTACTGCTCTATTAAGGGAGAGGGATCCTTGGTGCCACCATGAAGCATAGGTTGAAACATCTATCCTTAGCTGACCTTGTTCTCCATCTTCATTAACTCATTTAGTCTAATGAAGTCCCTGGAGGCTTACTGAGAGCCCATCTCTGGGAGCTACTGGACTACCAGAGGTCAGCTTCCCCAACAAAGAGCCCCAAGGGCGTTACCAGACCATCTATCCAGAGTGGTATGATAAGACCTCCGTCCACCGGCTATGACCTTAGAACAGTGTCCAAAATACCTCCAGCTCTACCAGTTTCTGGGCAGGCATCTTCAATGTCAGTGTTATCAGAGAACTAACTGTACAAGGCCCTCAAAGGGCCTCTTCATTGGATACTCCTTGTTCTGAAAAAGGCCTGTTTTATCACAGATTTGAGTGGGTCGCCTGTGGCTGTGGAATGGCGGGATCTCACTCTCTTCCCCAGACTGCGTCTGCTTAGATGTCCTGAGCAGCCTGGCTTTGTCTTCTCTTAGATGAAGTACTTGTGCTGCAACTTAGCTGTTTGGGAGATGGTGTTATTTTCTTTTTTTTTTTTTTTTTTTTTTCTCTAATTTTATTTTATTTTTAACTTACATATTGTTATTAGTTTTGCCAAATATCAAAATGGAATCCGCACAGGTATACATGTGCTCCCCATCCTGGAACCCTCCTCCCTCCTCCCTCCCCATACCATCCCTCTGGGTCCGTCCCCAGTGCACTAGCCCCAAGCACTCCAGTATCGGGCATCGAACCTGGACTGGCAATTCGTTTCTTACATGATATTTTACATGTTTCAATTGCCATTCTCCCAAATCTTCCCACCCTCTCCCTCTCCCACAGAGTCCATAAGACTGTCTATACATCAGTGTCTCTTTGCTGTCTCGTACACAGGGTATTGTTACTCATCTTTCTAATTCCATATATATGCGTAGTATATACTGTATTATGGGTTTTCCTTCTGGCTTACTTCACTCTGTATAATAGGCTCCAGTTTCATCCACCTCATTAGAACTGATTCAATGTATCTTTTTAATGGCTGAGTAATACTCCATTGTGTATATGTACCACAGCTTTCTTATCCATTCATCTGCTGATGGACATCTAGGTTGCTTCCATGTCCTGGCTATTATAAACAGTGCTGCGATGAACATTGGGTACACGTGTCTCTTTCCCTTCTGGTTTCCTCAGTGTGTATGCCCAGCAGTGGGATTGCTGGATCATAAGGCAGTTCATTTCCAGTTTTTTAAGGAATCTCCACACTGTTCTCCATAGTGGCTGTACTAGTTTGCATTCCCACCAACAGTGTAAGAGGGTTCCCTTTTCTTCCACACCCTCTCCAGCATTTATTATTTGTAGACTTTTGGATCGCAGCCATTCTGACTGGTGTGAAATGGTACCTCATAGTGGTTTTGATTTGCATTTCTCTGATAATGAGTGATGTTGAGCATCTTTTCATGTGTTTGTTAGCCATCTGTATGTCTTCTTTGGAGAAATGTCTATTTAGTTCTTTGGCCCATTTTTTGATTGGGTCATTTATTTTTCTGGAGTTGAGCTGTAGGAGTTGCTTGTATATTTTTGAGATTAGTTGTTTGTCGGTTGCTTCATTTGCTATTATTTTCTCCCATTCTGAAGGCTGTCTTTTCACCTTGCTAATAGTTTCCTTTGATGTGCAGAAGCTTTTAAGGTTAATTAGGTCCCATTTGTTTATTTTTGCTTTTATTTCCAATATTCTGGGAGGTGGGGTCATAGAGGATCCTGCTGTGATGTATGTCAGAGAGTGTTTTGCCTATGTTCTCCTCTAGGAGTTTTTATAGTTTCTGGTCTTACGTTTAGATCTTTAATCCATTTTGAGTTTATTTTGTGTATGGTGTTAGAAAGTGGTCTAGTTTCATTCTTTTACAAGTGGTTGACCAGATTTCCCAGCACCACTTGTTAAAGAGATTGTCTTTAATCCATTGTATATTCTTGCCTCCTTTGTCAAAGATAAGGTGTCCATATGTGCGTGGATTTATCTCTGGGCTTTCTATTTTGTTCCATTGATCTATATTTCTGTCTTTGTGCCAGTACCATACTGTCTTGATAACTGTGGCTTTGTAGTAGAGCCTGAAGTCAGGTAGGTTGATTCCTCCAGTTCCATTCTTCTTTCTCAAGATCGCTTTGGCTATTCGAGGTTTTTTGTATTTCCATACAAATTGTGAAATTATTTGTTCTAGCTCTGTGAAGAATACTGTTGGTAGCTTGATAGGGATTGCATTGAATCTATAAATTGCTTTGGGTAGTATACTCATTTTCACTATATTGATTCTTCCAATCCATGAACATGGTATATTTCTCCATCTATTAGTGTCCTCTTTGATTTCTTTCACCAGTGTTTTATAGTTTTCTATATATAGGTCTTAGTTTCTTTAGGTAGATATATTCCTAAGTATTTTATTCTTTCCGTTGCAATGGTGAATGGAATTGTTTCCTTAATTTCTCTTTCTGTTTTCTCATTATTAGTGTATAGGAATGCAAGGGATTTCTGTGTGTTGATTTTATATCCTGCAACTTTACTATAGTCATTGATTAGTTCTAGTAATTTTCTGGTGGAGTCTTTAGGGTTTTCTATGTAGAGGATCATGTCATCTGCAAATAGTGAGAGTTTTACTTCTTCTTTTCCAATTTGGATTCCTTTTATTTCTTTTTCTGCTCTGATTGCTGTGGCCAAAACTTCCAAAACTATGTTGAATAGTAATGGTGAAAGTGGGCACCCTTGTCTTGTTCCTGACTTTAGAGGAAATGCTTTCAATTTTTCACCATTGAGGATAATGTTTGCTGTGGGTTTGTCATATATAGCTTTTATTATGTTGAGGTATGTTCCTTCTATCCTGCTTTCTGGAGAGTTTTTATCATAAATGGATGTTGAATTTTGTCAAAGGCTTTCTCTGCATCTATTGAGATAATCATATGGTTTTTATTTTTCAATTTGTTAATGTGGTGTATTACATTGATTGATTTGCGGATATTGAAGAATCCTTGCATCCCTGGGATAAAGCCCACTTGGTCATGGTGTATGATCTTTTTAATGTGTTGTTGGATTCTGATTGCTAGAATTTTGTTAAGGATTTTTGCATCTATGTTCATCAGTGATATTGGCCTGTAGTTTTCTTTTTTGTGGATCTTTGTCAGGTTTTGGTATTAGGGTGATGGTGGCCTCATAGAATGAGTTTGGAAGTTTACCTTCCTCTGCAATTTTCTGGAAGAGTTTGAGCAGGATAGGTGTTAGCTCTTCTCTAAATTTTTGGTAGAATTCAGCTGTGAAGCCGTCTGGACCGGGCTTTGTTTGCTGGAAGATTTTTGATTACAGTTTCAATTTCCGTGCTTGTGATGGGTCTGTTAAGATTTTCTATTTCTTCCTGGTCGAGTTTTGGAAAGTTGTACTTTTCTAAGAATTTGTCCATTTCTTCCACGTTGTCCATTTTATTGGCATATAATTGTTGATAGTAGTCTCTTATGATCCTTTGTATTTCTGTGTTGTCTGTTGTGATCTCTCCATTTTCGTTTCTAATTTTATTGATTTGATTTTTCTCCCTTTGTTTCTTGATGAGTCTGGCTAATGGTTTGTCAATTTTATTTATCCTTTCAAAGAACCAGCTTTTGGTTTGTTGATTTTTGCTATGGTCTCTTTGTTTTCTTTTGCATTTATTTCTGCTCTAATTTTTAAGATTTCTTTCCTTCTACTAACCCTGGGGTTCTTCATTTCTTCCTTTTCTAGTTGCTTTAGGTGTAGAGTTAGGTTATTTATTTGGACTTTTTTCTTGTTTCTTGAGGGTGCCTGTATTGCTATGAACTTTCCCCTTAGGACTGCTTTTAACCGTGTCCCACAGGTTTTGGGTTGTTTGTGTTTCATTTTCATTCGTTTCTATGCAAATTTTGATTTCTTTTTTGATTCTCTTCTGTGATTTGTTGGTTATTCAGCAGCGTGTTGTTCAGCCTCCATATGTTGGAATTTTTAAATAGTTTTTCTCCTCGTAATTGAGATCTAATCTTACTGCATTGTGGTCAGGAAAAGATGCTTGGAATGATTTCTATTTTTTGAATTTACCAAGGCTAGCTTTATGGCCCAGATGTGATCTATCCTGGAGAAGGTTCCATGTTGGCTTGAGAAAAAGGTGAAATTCATTGTTTTGGGATGAAATGTCCTATAGATATCAATTAGTCTAACTGGTCTATTGTATCGTTTAAAGTTTGTGTTTCCTTGTTAATTTCTGTTTAGTTTGATCTATCCATAGGTGTGAGTGGGTATTAAAGTCTCCCCACTATTATTGTGTTATTGTTAATTTCTCCTTTCATACTTGTTAGCATTTGTCTTACATACTGTGCAGTGCTCCCGTGTTGGGTGCATATATATTTATAATTGTTATATCTTCTCTTTGGATTGATCCTTTGATCATTATGTAGTGGACCTTCTTTGTCTCTTTTCACAGCCTTTGTTTTAAAGTCTATTTTATCTGATATGAGTATTGCTACTCCTGCTTTCTTTTGGTCCCTATTTGCATGGAAAATCTTTTCCAGCCCTTCACTTTCAGTCTGTATGTGTCCCCTGTTTTGAGGTGGGTCTCTTGTAGACAACATATGTAGGGGTCTTGTTTTTGTATCCATTCAGCCAGTCTTTGTCTTTTGGTGGGCGCATTCAACCATTTACGTTTAAGGTAATTACTGATAAGTATGATCCCTTCCATTTACCTTTATTGTTTTGGGTTCGAGTTTATAACACCGTTTTTTGTGTTTCCTGTCTAGAGAATATCCTTTAGTATTGTTGGAGAGCTGGTTTGGTAGTGCCAGAATTCTCTCAGCTTTTGCTTGTCTGAAAAGCTTTTGATTTCTCCTTCATACTTGAATGAGATCCTGCTGGGTACAATAATCTGGGCTGTAGGGTTTATTTTCTTTCATCATTTTAGTATGTCTTGCCATTCCCTCCTGGCTTGAAAGAGTTTCTATGAAAGATCAGCTGTTATCCTTATGGGAATTCCCTTGTGTGTTATTTGTTGTTTTTTCCCTTGTGCTTTTAATATTTGTTCTTTGTGTTGATTTTGTTAATTTGAATTAATATCGTGTCTTGGGGTGTTTCTCCTTGGGTTTTATCCTGTTTGGGACTCTCTGGGTTTCTTGGACTTGGTGATTATTTCCTTCCCCATTTTAGGGAAGTTTCAACTATTATCCTCCTCAAGTATTTCTCATGGTCTTTCTTTTTGTCTTCTTCTTCTGGAACCCTATGATTCGAATGTTGTAGCGTTTAATATTGTCCTGGAGGTCTCTGAGATTGTCCTCATTTCTTTTAATTCGTTGTTCTTTATCCTCTCTGATTCATTTATTTCTACCATTCTATCTTCTAATTCACTAAATCCTGTCTTCTGCCTCTGTTATTCTACTATTTGTTTGCCTCCAGAGTGTTTTAATTTCACTTATTGCATTATTCATTATATATTGACTCTTTTTTATTTCTTCTAGGTCCTTGTTAAACCTTTCTTGCATCTTCTCAATCCTTGTCTCCAGGCTATTTATCTGTGATTCCATTTTAGTTTCAAGATTTGGATCAATTTCACTATCATTATTCGGAATTCTTTATCAGGTAGATTCCCTATCTCTTCCTCTTTTGTTGGTTTGGTGGGCATTTATCCTGTTCCTTTATCTGCTGAGTATTCCTCTGTCTCTTCATCTTGTTTAAATTGCTGAGTTTGGGGTGTCCTTTCTGTATTCTGGCAGTTTGTGGAGTCTCTTTATTGTGGCGTTTCCTCACTGTGTGTGGTTGTACAGGTGGCCTTGTCAAGGTTTCCTGGTTAGGGAAGCTTGTGTCCGGTGTTGCTGGTGGGTGGAGCTGTATTTCTTCTCTCTGGAGTGCAATGAAATGCTCAAATGATTTATGCAATTGTCTATAGTTTTGGGGTGACTTGGGCAGCCTGTATCTTGAAGCTCAGGCTGTGTTCCTTTGGTTTGCTGTTTGGAGAATTGCTTGGTATGTCTGCCCTGGAATTATTGGCCCTTGTGTGGTGCTTGGTTCAGTGTCGGTATGGAGGCGTTGATGGCTCTGTCATAAATGTTCCTTGGAGTCAGGAGTTCCCTGGAGTCAGGGTTTGGACTTAAGTCTCCTGCTTCCGATTATCGGTCTTATTTTTACAGTAGTTTCAAAACTTCTCCTTCTATATAACACCATTGATAAAACATCTACATTAAAGATGATAAGTTTCTCTACAGTGAGGGTCACTCAGAGAGGTTCACAGGGTTACATGGAGAAGAGAAGAGGGAGGAGGGAGTTAGAGGTGACCCAAATGAGATGAGGTGAATCAATAGTGGAGAGAGTGGGCTAGCCAGTAGTCACTTCCTTATGTGCACTCCACAACTGGACCACTCAGAGATGTTCACGGGGTTATACAGAGAAGAGAAAGGAGGAAGGTAACTGAGGTGGCCAGAAGGATAAAAGGGGGAATGAAAAGGAGGGAGACAGATCCAGCCAGTAATCAGTTCCCTAAGTGTTCTCCACGTCTGGAACACACAGAAATTCACAGAGTTGGGTAGAGTAGAGAGGGGTTTGGGAGGAGACACAGGCGACCTGGTGGAGAAAAAGGAGGGTCCAAAGGGAGAGAGAGCAGTCAAGCCAGTAATCTCACTCCCTAGTGAAAAATGGGTCCTGAAAGATTGGGTCCTTAAAGGTACAAAATTGGTAACAAATACATAAAAGGCAAAAATTAAAAATCTAGAGTAGAGTTGGAATTTCAAAAATACGACGTTAAAGAAAAGAAGAAGGAAAAGAAAGAGAGAAAGAACGAACAAACAAAAACAAACAGGTCGCGAAAATTATAAAGAAGTACAGGTACAAAATTGATAACTAATACCAGAAAGCGAAAATTAAAAATCTAGAGTAGAGTTTGGAATTTCAAAAATACGATGTTAAAGAAAAGAAGAAGGAAAAGAAAGAGAGAAAAAACGAACAAACAAAAACAAACAAGGTCGCGAAAATTATAAAGAAAGTACAGGTACAAAATTGATAACTAGTACCAGAAAGCAAAAATTAAAATCTAGAGTAGAGTTTGGAATTTCAAAAATACAATGTTTAAAAAAAAAAAGAAGAAAGAAGAAGAAAAATAAAGAGAGAAACAAACAAACAAATACGAACAATGTCACAAAAATTAAAAGAAAATACAGGTACAAAATTGATATCAAATACCAAAAAGCATAAATTAAAAATCTAGAGTAAAGTTTGGAATTTCAGATATACAATGTTATATAAAAGAAGAAGAGAAAGAAACAGAGAAGAAGAAAAAAAAAAAAAAGTCACAGAAATTATATAAAAAAATTATAGGTACAAATTGATAACATATACCAAAAAGCGAAAATTAAAAATCTAGAGTAGAGTTTTGGAATTTCAAAAATACAATGTTAAAGAAAAGAAGAAAAAAACAAAGACCAAAAAAAAAAAAAAAACCCAAGGTCAAAAAATTATAAAATATATATATATGAAGTTTTGCTGAAGAAGAAAAATAGGGTCTTTTTTTTTTTTTTTTTGCAAAGTAATAGGTTATAAAGTGAAAATTAAAGGAACAATAGAGGACTTAAAATTTTTTTTTTTTTAATTAAAAAAAAAAAGAAAGAATGATCGTAAAAATAATAAAAATATATCTAGGACTTTTTTGTTTTTTTTTTTTGTGGGTGTTGTGGGTTCAGTTCATTTTTGGCTAGTTCCTTGGTCAGATTTATATTTCTCAAGATCTATAGGCCCCTTCCTATGTAGTCCGTAGTAACCACAGGGTTTTGATCTATTGCCTGTAGCTTCCAAGGCGTTTCCCTCTGTTATATCTTCTTCTGTTTGCTAGTCTCTTCAGTATCTGGTTTCCGCCCTGACTCAAAGGGCACGGTGGAGGACACTTTTTTTTTTTTTTTTTTTTTTTAGGCTTACTTGTTCAGTCGCGCTGTGGGGAGGGAGGGAGGGATGCTGCAAACAAATAACACTGGCGTGGGCTCGCAGTGCCTCAGCCACCCTGGGTCTGCCCCCGCTCACGGCGCGTGTAGCCTCCCTGTCCACACTGCTCGGACTCTAGGTTGTTCCGCCGGAACAATCCGAGGCTGGCCCTGGGCTGCATGCACCTCCCAGGTCCAAGCCGCTCAGGTTCAGGCACTCGGGTAGTCCTCAGAGGCACAGACTCAGTTGGGCCTGCGTTTTGTGCTCTTCCCAGGTCCGAGCGCCAATTTGCTCTTCCCAGGCGAGCGCCAATGCTGCTACTTATCGCCTCCCCCGCCACTCGGTTATCTGGATGTAAACCGGCGCACCTTCTCAGGCAGATGTTGACCGTCCAGACCCCCAAGAAGTTTTAGTTAGCAAAGAAGCCTGCTTACAATTTTATAGATAATGTCTCTCTGGGGCTGCGATTGCCCCTTCCGGCTCTGGCTGCCTGTCACCGGAGGGGAAGGTCTGCAGCCGGCTATCTCTGTTCAGTCCTTTGTTTCGTGCGCGGGCCTGGCGGTCTTAGGTTAGGGCTGGCTTTTCGCGTGGTAGGTATCCCACAGTCTGGTTTGCTAGCCCAAATTATTTCGCTCAGATAGCGCTCAGGGTATTCAGGCCAGATTCTTACTCTCAGCGATGCAGCCCACGCCGCGCCTCCCTGCCCAGCCCCGGCTTGCTAATGGCGGATGCAGGCGTCTGCGCTGCTTCTCTACTGGGGGGTTACTGTAGGGCTCGCAATCTGTGAGTTTAAATTGTTTATTTATTTCTTCTCCCTGTTATGTTGCCCTCTGTGCTTCCAAAGCTCGGCACAGATTCGGCAGTGAGAAGGTTTCTGATGTTTGGAAACTCTCTCTTTTTAAGATTCCCTTCCCGGGACGGAACTCCGTCCCTCCCTCTTTTGTCTCTTTTTTTTGTTTTTGTTTTTAATATTTTTTCCTACCTCCTTTCGAAGAGTTGGGTTGCTTTTCTGGGTGCCTGATGTCCTCTGCCGGCATTCAGAAGTTGTTTTGTGGAATTTACTCGACGTTTAAATGCTCTTTTGATGAATTTGTGGGAGAAAGTGTTCTCCCCGTCCTACTCCTCCGCCATCTTGGCTCCTCCCCCTCAGATGGTGTTATTTTCACCCTACTTTCTAAGCATCTGCCAAGAATTCCTTTGGACTTGGGTGTCCTTATGGTCAGTGTTAGTTGGTATTCGCTTTTCTCTCATGAGAGCTCCTCTGTGTGCAGATAACAGTTAAGAGGTGTTAGGGTTGGCTGTAGGAAG
>NW_020867926.1:0-51296 GCF_003369695.1 Bos indicus x Bos taurus | reverse complement strand
TCTCAGGCACTAGCTTTAGAATGTTCAAGCACAGCAAGCTATTGTGACAGAACCAGGAAACAGAAATCATGAACTGAACCAAGAAAAGGAGGGTTCCAGCCAAAGCTCAGTGTATTTGTTGAAAAGAAGAAGAAAAGGTCAATGATATGGAAATACTTCCAAAAGCAGGAGAATGAAACCAGCCAATTTTGAAAAGGAATAGTGGAATGTGATAACTCACCTCATCTCCAGGTTTGAAGTACCTTACATCAAGTCCACACTCCATCACCACCACACCAGACACATCCCGACCCAGAGTCAGAGGAAATTCTTCTCCTTTGATTTTAACATGTAAAGGATCACGTTTCATATTTAAAGCTGTGGCTCCATAACCACCTAGAAGATACAATTTACTTTTTTCTTTCAAAAGAATGAGATGCTTAAAACTGCTGCAGTTATGGGCCAGGTACAATTCTAGATCCTCAAGAAGTAGATTATAATCAATCTTACAAATTTTTTACCATCACACAGGAAAGCATAAAAACAATGAGTGTTGTTCCTTTCAAAGGAAATTACTAGGAAAGTTATAATCACTTTTAAAGAAATTTTATATTGGACTATAGTTAATTAACAATCACTTTTTGAAATTCTAATTCTGAAACGGTCTTGAGAACTGGTCTTTGAAGTTGGTTTCCTTATTAATTTACTCATTCATGAACTTTTTCAACACGAAATCATTTGAAGCCAAGTCTGGTAAAGTAGATAAATGTCAAAGTTGTCTGACAAAATAATAAGGCATAGGTATAGTATCTGATACTAACACACTGGTCTACGAGTAATTGTCCCTGTCTCCCCAAAAATGTTTCTAAAACACCTTTGGGTTAAGTGTAAGATTCCCAGATGGAAAAGAACCACTTGGTTGCATCAACTCCGATATGCTAAATCAGGCTGATTGCATTATTATATATCTTTTTTTATTTAAGAATATTTACATAAATATCAACAAACTGAAAATGTTCCTCTGATCACTTTTTTTTTTGTTTTCAAAATAAATTGGCTACATAAATAATCCAAAGTAGTTTATTACACATCATCCACACATAAAATGGTTTTCCTAAGGCACAAAAGTGTCTGCGGTCATCTTTTCTGCTTGACATCCTCCTGAGAACATTTCTGCTACGTGAGGCTCTCCTAGATAAGCAATTTGCTCATCTTTTTAGGGTCATGCACCGCAATTCATGCTCCAGAATCACTAAACCATCCTGAAAGTCTCCCCTGTTCTCCCACTCATCCTCATCAGATCTTAACGATGAGGAGAAACCAGCAAAGGAGCCCAAGAAGGCTTGGCTAATGAAAAGGTATCCAGAAAGTCAAGTGAAGAGGGCCATTTAAAGAAGTCAGATGCTGCTGCCAGGGAAGAAAGTTTTCAAACAAGGTCAGGAGCTGCCAATAGACCTTTAAGAAACAAAAAAAAATTCCCCCCCAAAACAAAATATAGGATCCAACAGCACAGCTTGGTGACATTTTTAGGAGCAGTTGCTATGGCATGTGGTGACAGAGTATGGGAATGAGGAACTGAACACCATGAGAACATTCAATTCTTCCAAATATTGAGAGTATTTCTATAGAGAGTGGGAAAATGGTGCAGTGGAGAAGGGAAAGTGAGATGGAAGATGTTTGGTGGTGGGTGGTGGTGGTTTAGTTGCTACATTGTGTCCGACTCTTGTGATCCCACAGACTGTACTCCACCAGACTCCTTTGTCCATGGGATTCTCCAGGCAAGAATACTGGAGTGAGTTGCCATTTCTTTCTCCAGGGGATCTTCCCAACCTAGGGATCAAGCCCTGGTCTCCTGCATTGCAGGCGAATTCTTCACACCTGAGCCACCAGGGAAGCCCACTGAAGGACTTTTAAGTCTTTTTTTTTTTTTTGGTCCTCTTTAGGAGTGGAGAAATAACAGCCAATGTGAGTGATTCCAGGTGGAAAGGAAAACACTAAAGATACAGGAGACAATTGCTGAAACAATGCTCCTGAGTGGTGAGCAGGCATGGGGTCTAGAACCTTGGTGGAGGGCTGGCCTTATATGGGAACAATGACATTTAATCCATACAGCAAGAGGTAGAGAATACAGGGAGAGAAGCTGACAGGGGAGTGCAAGAAGTTGTTTTTCTCTAATAAAAAATCAAAGGACACATGGAAGAAAGCATTTTAAAATTGGGCAAGTCCCAAAAAATCTAAGCTGATGGCCACCATGCCGATATTAGATACATGCCAGCTGGCTAGTTAGGAGTGCATTCTACCAGGGGGGAAATAACTTCCCATGTAATACTCACAAAAATCACATTTTAGTCTTCCTGTCTTATTCCTTTTCCACCTCTCAAACACAATAAAACAATTATTCACTGAAATTCCTATGTGATTTGATCAACAAAAGTGGGAATTAGTCAAGTAAAATTTTCAAGCTGCCAAAAAAAAAAACCACTCCAGTCCCTTTCTGAGCTTCACAGCCTGCAAAGAAGGCTGTTTTCTCGGTTACTTGGATATCGACTGAGTAGTCCTGGCTCACTGGTACCAGCTAAACTAGTCCCAAATCCAGAAATAGCTGGTAGTTAGGAACTGAGAATCTGCTTGGAGACAGTGAATGGGGAACCTTAGCAGTTCTGTGTCATTGTTAGAGGTGATCAGTTTGGTTCAGAGATGGAACGACCTGGACAATCCTAAATCTGCCATCAGTTTCAAAAGCTTTGATCTTATCTAAAGAAACGAAACTTTGTTGGTATGATGCTGTTGGCTGAATTTTTTTTTTCTATTTTAAGATAATTCACTTCATTACCCATTTATATGATTTATGATTTTATATCCAACAACAGTAGCCATCTCCAGAAAAATAGGTGGCTCTCATCTTTCAAAATAGACATGTCCTTGCTTTCTTGTCAAGGGAAATAATGCTCCCTATAGTTTACAATTTCATTTCTCCAAGCTACCATTTCAGGTATCTTCTGCAACAGTAATCATACATTCTCAAATAAGAATCCATGGGCAGGAAATACAGAGGATAACTACAAATAATATTACCCATTCAAGTCATTAAAAAACTATGATGTCTCAAGAATACTATATAAAAGTAAAATGTGTTATTAAATAGCAGCCAAGAAAGTGCAGATTCAGCCATTCTACTGAAATTAAATGTACAATGTAACACAAATACATAAACTGTGCGTGTGCATTCAAAGAAATGAAAAGTTAACAACTTATTGACTGGAGATGTATTAATATGTCTTTTGTCACTCGAACATTATTGACCAGAGATTTTTAATAAAATTGCTGGGCACAGGCACTGATTTCTACAAAAATCCCCTGGTCAATAATGTGTTAAAAGATCTAAACAAAGACAAAATGCTTTTAAAAATTGCTCAAGGATTAAAAAAAAATATTTTACTTTGTAATCAAATTAGAATGAAAATATAAAGTGACATTAATGACTGAATGACAACTACATATGTGAAACACCAAAAAAGGCTATAGTTGACAGGGCATGGGCTCTACCTTCAAAGAGCTTCTAATCAAGGAGATGGCAAATGCATGCTGCTCACTAGGTATAAATCTACCACTTAGAGATAATTCCAATAGGAGTCTCTCTGTTGGCTCAATGGTAAAAAGTTTACCTGCCAATGAAGGAGACATGGGTTCAATCCCTTATGTGAGAAGATCCCACATACCACAGAGTAAGCCCATGTGCCACAACTACTGAGCCTGTGCTCTAGAGCCTGGGCCCTGCAACAACTGAGCCCACGTGCCAAAACTACCGAAGCCCAAGTGCCCTGGAGTCCATCCGCTGCAGCAAGAAGCCGCTGCAGTAAGAAGCCCAAGCACTGCTGCTACAGAGCAGTCCATGCAGCAGGGAAGACCAAGCACAACCCAAAATAGACAACAAAGTTTTTTTAAAAAAGGTAATTCTGATAAACACTAAATTATCTTCATGCCCAATGGAAACAGAGTAAGCTGAAACACCTAGCAGTAGCAACTATTCTAAGCAAACAAAAGGAAACAAGTGTATCTTTCATGGGGCAATCGCCATAAAATCATTTAAACATATCTCTTTCCCCACAAAGAAATGTGTAATAGCTGTTCCTCATATGTCTAGATCAGCACTGTCCAACAGGGATGTAATGCAAGCCACATATCTAACTTAAAATTTTCAAGCAGACACTAAAAAGTGAAAAGAAAGTGAAATTAATGCTAATAATATTTTACTTAATATATCCAAAATATTATCAGATCAATATATAATGAACATAAAATTAATAAGACATTTTACACTCATTTTTTACTAAGTCTTGAAATCTAGTGTATATTTTATACTAACTGTACATCCCAATTCAGACTAGCCACATTTCAATTGCTCACTTTTTGTCGTTATTTTCCAAAGTGAAAGTAATTCACAGTAATCAATCTTTTCAGCACTGTAATAACTGCATAAGGAATATAGTGCACTCCAAGCTTTGTCAATAACCCCTAGCAGAAATTAAGATAACATTATTTCCATTGAAGATGGAGCACAACAGAAAAGCATATTTTAACTTCCAAGGGCAGAACGCAACAACAAAATGAGGAAGAGTACTGTGTCCATATTTTGGCATCCTGTTCTGCTGCTTTGTCCACTGAACCGTTAGAAAAAGCTGGGAGTAGTGGAAGGGCAAACTCAAATTATTATGAAAATGCAAATTCTGAACTGATGTGAAAACATAACCATACCTTTAAAACCTGTGATGGACCTCAGAACATCATAAAGTTCCTAGCAAAATGTACCAGAAAGTTAGCTGTGGATACAATCCTCAAGTCCCAATTTACATTTTTAAGGGTAGCACTGGAAGCAATTCAAACTTATATTTTGTAAAAGATTTAAGCATACCATGGACATTGCCAGTTCAAAAATTTTTGAAATACCTACTGGGATACTGTCAAAACCCTAAACCATTTCTTTGTGTTAATCCCCCCAGAAGTAGTCAATAACAACTAATCTTTTAAAACTGATCCTTGATGAGGCTGTCTCAAGTTAAAAAAAAAAAAAAAAAAGGTAATGAGCAATGTCTTTTGACACTTACTTCTCATATTAACATCTATAGGATTTATACTTGCAGCGTGAACTTTGATAATGACTTCATTTGGATAGTGTATCATTGGTATCATCATGTTCTGGGTAAATCGAAGCACTTCATTACTCCCATATTTATCTATCACCCAAGCAGGCATGACAGTGCTTCTTGGAGAGGTAGTACTAATTTTTCGAACTGAAGGCTTTTGTACAACTTGGCTTCTCCAGAAGCAAACCGCAGTGCATGCATTTCTTCTAAACACACAGGTCTTCAGAAATCCCATTGTAAACAGTGGTTGAATTACGTGCCCTAATTAAAAGGCACTTAAACGGGATCAAACCCTCACACCTGAATTCCGTCAAATTCCGTCTGAATTCCGCCACTCTGGCTGGTTTCAAAGCTGAGAATTTTAAAATGCAGACAGATTAATGGAGCAATCAAAGAAAGAAGAGTATGGATTTACTTTACTCTTCACATCTGAAATACTCCAATTCCCATTCCAATCAGTATGCCATTCATTCTCCTCCTCCCTTACACCAGCTCCCCTTAAAAGCAAAACCCCTAAAATCCTGCCCTGTCCCAGAAGCCCTCTGAGGGAGAAGCCGACTCCTCTCGCGATCCAGACGCCACAGAAATTCACACACTTCCAGGCTTCCGCCGCGACCCTAGCCCGGAGTCTCCTTGTCACGCTTTCTCTTTCCCTTCGGGACTTGCTTAGCGGCACCAGCCAATCGTGTGCAAAGATCATTTGCCTTGGGCTGCAATTCGACCAATCCGAGAACTCGGTGCTGACAGGTTCTGTGATGATCAAAGATGGCTGCGCACATGTAATACCAGCAGCGGCAACTGACCTTTCTGTTCTTCTCGTCACCTGGTCCCTGGGGTGGCAGACGGGGCACGAGGACCATGTTGGGCCGGACCCTGCGAGAAGTGAGTCGAATTGTCTGCTGAGGGTCCAAGAGGTCGGGAAGATTCGGGGAGTCCTTCTTCTTGTGGACGAGGGGCTCCCCCTTCCTAACCGCGTCTTGGTCAGCCTCGCTGCCTTCTGCCTTAGAACTTGGGGGGATTCGGACCTCCGAGTCCTTAGGCTGTGCTCCTTGTATCCTTTCGGAGTTATATTCTCAGCGGGGAAGGCTTCTGCCCCGCGGCGTTGTGGGGTGGAAGGCAGAGTGGCTTCTCTCGATTATTCGTTTGCTCAGGCTGCCTCCAGCTCTTGATGGCCTCGAGGTAGGCTCGGCCATATAACGGGGATTTAGCTAGTCCTTGTCCACTACACTCATCTGATGCAGTCCTCACTAAGGACCCCGCAAATCTGTCCCTTGCAAAAGCCAAACTAGTGATTCTTAGCTCCCCACCCCAACCCCGCATATATTCATTCTCCAAGCTTCCACAACCACCAAGATACCTACGATTTTCTTACCTGTGTCTCCATTTCCTCCACCTTATTTTTGAACTCTAGGCTATATTTGTGAATGTCTTCTGGACAGCTCTTCCAAATGTCCCACAAGCACCCCAGACTCAATTTAACCGAAGTTGACTTAATCATTGTAACAGAACCACCTCTTGCATCTCAACCTACATCATAAAAAACAAAAACATGATTTCTGATATTCTCTTGTTCAGGATACAAGTGTTATTCCAGTTACCCTTAGATTTTTCTTCATATGTCATGTCCAATAGGTCACTAAATTCTGTTCATTCTTTTTTGAAATTATGTCTGGAGTCTGTTCTCTCATTTTGTCCCTGCTCTTAGGGCTTTAATTCAGATCTCCTTGCTTTCTGGCACAGATCTCCCGACCTGCCCAGCTGTCTGATAGCAGACCCACTGCTATCAGAATCACCTTGGGCCCTCCTTAAAAACTACAGCTGTGTCCCCCTCATGCAGGTCATTATGGTAAGACCCAGAGGATATGGTTTAACCTTAGCTCCCAGGTGATTCTGCTGATAGATTTAGCAATTGAGGACCTACCCCACCTTCCATCTTCCATTTGCCTTCCATCTTCCATTTGTATCTTCACTTGGAAAGTCTTTTTCTTTTTCCAACTGGCAGCCTTTTAGAAAACTATAAATTATGAGAACTTTAAATCCATTGGCTTTAAATGATGAACAGCTATTCCCTCAATACATTTTTGTTTTACCATACTAAATTGCATCTGCTTATACTGTCAGTGAACAATCTAATTTGTTCTTGAAATTTTTAAAAAATATTTTAACTACCAACTTAATGTAAAGTGAAATACAACCTAAAAAAATGGGGTATTTTTTTTTCTGCCCTTTCCCCCAGCACTGCCTTTTTTGTACCAGCCTTCCTCACTAATGTTGTCCAGTGAGCCATTGTGAGAGCAATTTTTACCTCAAGGGGGAAAATATATTTAGGGAATCTGACCCAAGGGTAGCCAGAAAGTTGCCTTGACATGATTACTTTCACTTAGTCTCTCCTTTAACAAATATTTATTGATACCTATTGTGCAAAACATTATTTGGTTATTTTCCCAGACCCTAATATATCTTCTGTCCACTCTGTTATTTCCACATCATTGTACCAGTGCCCCAAATTCTATGAATTAGAGATTAATTTAGTACATATTCCATTTTAAAGATGGATCTTTACACATTCCATATGTAAAGATGCCTGGGACAGTTGAATGATTTATCCATTGTAATTATAATCAATCAGATTTCTCTCCATCACACTCTAGCTGAGATTATCAATTGAAGGAAGAGAACATTTGTAGGGGAGGGTATTTGGGGAAGGACTGGAAACTGGTGTTTTGAGATAACTTGAGGGACCTGAGTGGAGGCTTAGGGCAGTAGAGGAGCCCTGGGAAGAAGCACTGGTGTGTGTGTGAGTCACTCAGTCACGGCCGACTCTTTGCAGCCCCGTGGACTGTAGCCCACCAGGCTTCTCTGTCCATGCGATTCTCCAGGCAAGAATACTGGATTGCCATTCCCTTCTCCAGAGGATTTTCCCAACCCAGGGAACGAATCCTGGTCTCCTGCATTGCTGGCAGATTCTTTACCATTTGGACTATAGAGAAGCACTAAAAAGAGGTAAAATGCCAAATGGGAGATAAAACTGCTACTTGTAAATTTTACCCAGGTATGTTCAGGAAAGGGAAGAATCTTACTTTCACTCTTTGTATTTTAGTGGCCTGATCCCAGTGTTACTAGGAACCAAACACCACACTAGTATTACTGGCCCTATAATTATATTAAACGGTTATTGTTATATTAAAGAAAATTAATTTTATATCCAACAGGTTTCTTGGGGGTCTAGCCTAAGAACATCTAATTGCTGTTCTATGGGAAAATAGATTCCAAATTTTAAACATCTCAGTTCATTCATTAACATTTATTGAGCACCTCTGTGTTCTAGACATTGAGGATCAACATGAAGAAAGAAATTCCTGCCCTTATGAAACCTACGTTTGTGTGGGGAAGGAGGCATTAAGTAAGTTTAATAATATAATTTCAAGTAGTATACGTGCTATGAAGAAAGGTTAAGCGGGCTATTTTGTTGTTCAGTGACTCAGTCCTGCCCGACTCTACAACCTCATGGACTGCAGCACGCCAGGCTTCGCTGTCCTTCACTATCTCCCAGAGTGTGCTCAGACTCATGTCCATTGTGTCAGTGATGCCATCCAACCATCTCATTCTCTGTCACCCCTTTTCCCTCAGTCTTTCCAGCATCAGAGTATAGTGAGAATTAGTTGGGGGATATGGATGTTTTAAAGTGATCAGGAAAGTTTCTCTGACTGAGTGGGTGGTATATAATAGAGACCTGAAAGATAAAAAGGGTGAACCCTGGGAAGAACTGGGAGAAGGGTCTTTGAGGCAGGAAGAAGAGTAAGTGGAAAATCCCTGAAGCAGGGGCAAACTTGACATGTTCAAGGAAGCTCTCTTCTCACCCAAGAGAAGCAGGAACCAGATGACCTTTCAGGCCATGAGAAGGAATGTGGGTTTTATTCTAAATGTAATGCAAATCCTCTAGAAGGTTGTGAGTCTTTGGACATGATCTGATTTAAAATTTAAAAAGCTCCAGGCTACTCAGGATTGTGGTCTGGAGGAAGGCAAATGGAGAAGCAGGGAGGCCAGTTAGAAGGCCGTTGCCTTGCCAAGAGCTGATGCAGCATGAATAGGGTGGTGGGAGCAGAAGTAATACAGAATAGGGGTTTTGTTTCTTAAGTTTGGGCTTTCTGACAGATTGGATATAGGTTTGATGGAAAGAGACGAGTCAAGGAGGATGCTTGGATTTGGGGCCTGGGCAAGTGGCACAGTGGTAAAGAATCCACCTGCCAGTGCAGGAGACACAAGAGATGCAGGTTCAATCCCTGGGTCAGGAAAATCCCCTGGAGAAGGAAATGGCAACCCACTCTACTATTCTTGCCTGGAGAATTCATGGACAGAGGCCCCATAGTTCATGGGGTCACAAACAGTCAGACACAGCTGAGCACAGCACACAGAATCAAGATGGGAAAGATTCTACAGGGAGCGTGTTGTGAGGAGAAAGTTATCAAGACAGGATAATTTTGAGATGCCTCCAAAGATATCCAAGCGAAGAGGTTGGTTAAGCAGATGGATATAGGAATGTGGAGATCAAGAGAGAAGCTAGGTATGAAAATATGAGTTGGCCAGAGTGGAGGAGATAATTGAAGTCATGCAGTCAGATGAGATCATCTGGGAAGCTGAGTGAAAATATAGAAGAAGGGATAATACTTTCCAACATTTCGAGGTCAGCAGCAGGAAGCACAGCTAGCAAAAGAGACTTGAAGGAATGGCCTTAAGTAAGGCAGGAGGAAACCAGAAGGGCTTGGTCTCCTGAAATACAAGTGGAAAAGAAGTGCTTCCAGGAGCGGGTGATGTTGAATGCCGATCCAGACTGAGTGTGACTGCTGGATTTAGGAACGTGAAGCTGACTGGTGATCTTGAAGTGCTGTTTCTTGGAACAATGGAGACAAAAGCAAGAATGTTAAATGGGTGTGTTAAAGAGAGTACCAGTCAACCAGACACTCAGCTTCCAAGGGCTCTTCTATACCTTCAGCATTTATCAAGACAGTTTTTCTTCTGAAAGTCCTTTTCCTCAGTGAATCTCTGATGTTATTAATACCTGTGAAGTTAACAAAATGTTCTCTATCAGTTACAGAGGAGTAAATGCTATTACACTTTGCACAGAGAAGTAGTGTAGTGGTCCGAAGCATGGGCTTCATAAACAAGATCAGACCTTGGTTGAATCCCAGCTCTGTTGCTTTCTAGCTATGTGATTTTAAGCAGGAACTTTGGTAATTTATCTGTAGATTAGAAATAATAATATCAGCCTGTTAATGTGGATATAAAGGTTAAATGAAATGTATAGGATAACACCTGGAACTAAGAGCTATTATTAGCACTGATTTTGTTACAGTGACAAAATTACTAGATTATATGTGTTTATAGTTTTCTTTGGAAGGACTGAAGCTGAAACTCCAGTACTTTGGCCACTTCATGCAAAGAGTTGACTCATTGGAAAAGACTCTGATGCTGGGAGGGATTGGGGGCAGGAGGAGAAGGGGACGACAGAGGATGAGATGGTTGGATGGCATCACTGACTCGATGGACGTGAGTCTCAGTGAACTCTGGGAGTTGGTGATGGACAGGGAAGCCTGGCGTGCTGCAATTCATGGGGTCGCAAAGAGTCGGACACGACTGAGCAACTGAACTGAACTGATAGTTTTCTTTTCCCTGGTCCTCTAAGAAGAGTAGTTCCTGCGGAAGATTTCCTCATTTTTACAAGAAGGCATATTACTTTTCTATTGTTGCATAACAAACTTGGCTTAAAATAACACAGTCTTAAAACACCCACAGTCTGATCATCTCACAGTTTTGTGGGTCAGGGCTGGCGTGGCTGGGTTCTCTACTCAGTTTAACAAGGCTGGTCGTAAGGTGTCAACCAGAGCTGCAGATTCTTTGCATGCCTTGGGATCCTCTTTCCACCTCACTGGTGGGCAGAATCCATTGCTTTGAGGTTGGAGGACTGAGATCCCAGTTTTCCTGCTGGATGGTAGAGTAAATGAGCTCAGGAGACAGGATATGTGGGATGATGATTAGAACTGAGGTTTGGGAGAATATACAGATGCTGGTAATGACATAGTCTGGGCTGTGACCATGTGAGTGGGTAACTGGAGTGAAGTGAAGAGTTTGTGTCAAGGGAGTTCAAGAACTGAGAGGCCCGGTGACAGTGTACCTGACTTGAAGTTTAAAGTCAACAAAAATAGCTACAGTGAACCAGCTGCTAAAATCTTTCATAAATGAAAAGGAGTACCAGGGAGACTGTTAGAGTAATATAATCTCCTCCAAGACCTGTGCTTCAGATGAGCTGGGGGTTTTGAGAAAAGAGGCAAGAAAAAGGCATTGAGGACAAGGGCAACACCTGCCCACACAATCTCCCCTCCCCACTGGACTCTGGTACATGGTAAGTAAGAACTAAAACGGCCATCCTGTGGGAAAACTGCAGGAGAAGCAGTGGCCTTAAGGAAAATCTAGTTTCCATTTGAGAAGAGAAATGCTAGGGAGAGAGAATTTGTTTTCTTAATGAAAACTTTTCCACTTGATTTCATCTTCTATTCAGATATGACACTTTTAGTTTTGCTCCAGGGGATCTTACTATTTGTCATAATCCTTGTGCCTAGTCCATTCTAGCTAATTAGCATCTTTGTTTTCATTTCCCTTCTTGATTTTCTCAAATCTAGATTTCCTAAATACGGTCCTAACAAAGATCACCATTTAAAATGAGTACTCCCAGAATAGTATGCAGCTTCCTTAAAAAAACAAAAATAGACCTACTATATGACCCTGCAGTCCCACTCCTGGGCATATATCCAGAGAAAACCATAATTTGAAAAGATGTATGCACCTCACTGTTCATTTCAAGACTATTTACAATAGCCAGAACATGGAAACAACCTGAATGTCCAACAGATGAAAGGATAAAGAAGATGTGCTATATTTACACAATGGAACATTCAGATCAGATCAGATCAGTCGCTCAGTCGTGTCCGACTCTTTGCGACCCCATGAATCACAGCACGCCAGGCCTCCCTGTCCATCACCAACTCCTGGAGTTCACTCCGACTCACATCCATCGAGTCAGTGATTCCATCCAGCCATCTCATCCTCTGTCGTCCCCTTCTCCTCCTGCCCCCAATCCCTCCCAGCATCAGAGTCTTTTCCAATGAGTCAACTCTTTGCATGAAGTGGCCAAAGTACTGGAGTTTCAGCTTCAGCATCATTCCTTCTAAAGAAATCCCAGGGCTGATCTCCTTCAGAATGGACTGGTTGGATCTCCTTGCAGTCCAAGGGACTCCCAAGAGTCTTCTCCAACACCACAGTTCAAAAGCATCAATTCTTCGGCGCTCAGTCTTCTTCACAGTCCAACTCTCACATCCATACATGACCACAGGAAAAACCATAGTCTTGACTAGACGAACCTTTGTTGGCAAAGTAATGTCTCTGCTTTTGAATTCCTTCTAAGGAGTAAGTGTCTTTTAATTTCACGGCTGCAGTCACCATCTGCAGTGATTTTGGAGCCCAGAAAAATAAAGTCTGACACTGTTTCCACTGTTTCCCCATCTATTTCCCATGAAGTGGTGGGACCCGATGCCACGATCTTCGTTTTCTGAATGTTGAGCTTTAAGCCAACTTTTTCACTCTCCTCTTTCACTTTCATCAAGAGGCTTTTTAGTTCCTCTTCACTTTCTGCCATAAGGGTGGTGTCATCTGCATATCTGAGGTTATTGATATTTCTCCCAGCAATCTTGATGCCAGCTTGTGTTTCTTCCAGTCCAGCGTTTCTCATGATGTAGTCTGCATAGAAGTTAAATAAACAGGGTGACAATATACAGCCTTGACGAACTCCTTTTCCTATTTGGAACCAGTCTGTTGTTCCATGTCCAGTTCTAACTGTTGCTTCCTGACCTGCATATAGGTTTCTCAAGAGGCAGGTCAGGTGGTCTGGGATTCCCATCTCTTTCAGAATTTTCCACAGTTTATTGTGATCCACACAGTCAAAGGCTTTGGCATAGTCAATAAAGCAGAAATAGATGTTTTTCTGGAACTTTCTTGCTTTTTCCATGATCCATCGGATGTTGGCAATTTGATCTCTGGTTCCTCTGCCTTTTCTAAAACCAGCTTGAACATCAGGAAGTTCACGGTTCACGTATTGCTGAAGCCTGGCTTGGAGAATTTTGAGCATTACTTTACTAGCATGTGAGATGAGTGCAATTGTGTGGTAGTTTGAGCATTCTTTGGCATTGCCTTTCTTTGGAATTGGAATGAAAACTGACCTTTTCCAGTCCTGTGGCCACTGCTGAGTTTTCCAAATTTGCTGGCATAATGGGACATTACTCAGCCATAAAAAAATAAAAATGAAATAATGCCGTTTGCAGCAATATGGATGGACCTGGAGATTATCATACTAAGTGAAGTAAGACAAAGACATGATACTGCTTATACACGGAATTTCAAAAAATAATGATACAACTGAACTTACATACAGAATAGAAACAGACCCACAGACATAGATGTCAAACTTATGGTTACCAAAAGGAAAGAGGAGGGGATAAATTAGGAGTTTGAGATTAACATATACACACTACTACACATAAAACAGATAACACACAAGGACCTACTTTATAGCACAGGGAAATCTACTCAATATTATGTAGTAACCTATAACGGAAAAGAAAATCTGGGGGGAAAAAAAGACGTATTTGTAACTGAATCACTTTGCTTTACACCTGAAACCAACACAACACTGTAGATCAGATATACTTCAATAAATGAGTGAGTACTCCAGACAGTCTGATTTCTTGCCTTTGTAACCACAGCTGCAACTCCTTACCTCTTCCTGTCATAGCAGCTGGTGAGTCAGAAGGCAACGTGAGGATAATGGGCATCAGGGGACTTGAGGGGAGGCAAAAAGAGGAGACAATAGCAGACATAATCTTCCTCGTGTTTACGGTTCTGCTCTGGGGTAGGCCTGTTTATATACCTCTGTGTCTGTCCAGCTTTGTGCTTCTGCAAGTTCTGAAACTTGCAGCCTATTTACATAAGCCCACTCCATATTTACAGTATCAGAACACACTGCTGTCTTTTTTTTCTCTTCTGCTCCACTCTTCTCAAGCGTCATACAAACCATTCAGCAGTAATACCTTTTTTGTTACATTCAGTTATCTCCTTTGAGTCGAGCCCAGCTGCCCCTCACCAACCCCCGACCCTCCCAGTATCCCCATGGTAGCCCTTTCCTCCTTCTGTGCATCAGCATTAGCGGCCTTCTCAGTGGCTTATTGGCACTGCTTTTCTAGCTCAACACCCTCAGGCCTAAGAATACCACCTCTCTGATGATTTATTCAACAGTTTAGAGCAGAACACTTGCAGATTTTCCCCTAAACGCAAACTCCTATTGCTTGATATATATTCAGTCAATTCAGTTCAGTCGCTCAGTCATGTCTGACTCTTCACGACCCCATGAATTGCAGCACGCCAGGCCTCCCTGTCCATCACCAACTCCCAGAGTGCACCCAGACCCACGTCCATCGAGTCAGTGATTCCACCCAGCCATCTCATCCTCTGTCGTCCCCTTCTCCTCCTGCCCCCAATCCCTCCCAGCATCAGAGTCTTTGCCAATAAGTCAACTCTTTGCATGAGGTGGCCAAAGTATTGGAGTTTCAGCTTCAGCATCATTCCTTCCAAAGAAATCCCAGGGCTGATCTCCTTCAGAATGGACTGGTTGGATTTCCTTGCAGTCCAAGGGACTCTCAAGAGTCTTCTCCAACACCACAGTTCAAAAGCATCAATTCTTCGGTGCTCAGCCTTCTTCACAGACCAACTCTCAACATCCATACACGACCACTGGAAAAACCATAGCCTTGACTAGACCGACCTTTGTTGGCAAAGTAATGTCTCTGCTTTTGAATATGCTATCTAGGTTCTTTCCTTCCAAGGAGTAGCGTCTTTTAATTTCATGGCTGCAGTCACCATCTGCAGTGATTTTGGAGCCCAGAAAAATAAAGTCTGACACTGTTTCCACTGTTTCCCCATCTATTTCCCATGAAGTGATGGGACCGGATGCCATCATCTTTGTTTTCTGAATGTTGAGCTTTAAGCCAACTTTTTCGTTCTCCACTTTCACTTTCATCAAGAGGCTTTTGAGTTCCTCTTCACTTTCTGCCATAAGGGTGGTGTCATCTGCATATCTGAGGTTATTGATATTTTTCCGGGCAATCTTGATTCCAGCTTGTGTTTCTTCCAGTCCAGCATTTCTCATGATGTACTCTGCATATAAGTTAAATAAACAGGGTGGCAATATACAGCCTTGACGTACTCCTTTTCCTATTTGGAACCAGTCTGTTGTTCCATGTCCACTTCTAACTGTTGCTTCCTGACCTGCATACAGATTTCTCAAGAGGCAGGTCAGGTGGTCTGGGATTCCCGTCTCTTTCAGAATTTTCCACAGTTTATTGTGATCCACACAGTCAAAGGCTTTGGCATAGTCAATAAAGCAGAAATAGATGTTTTTCTGGAACTCTTTTGCTTTTTCAATGATCCAGAAGATGTTGGCAATTTGATCTCTGGTTCCTCTGCCTTTTCTAAAACCAGCTTGAACATCAGGAAGTTCACGGTTCACGTATTGCTGAAGCCTGGCCTGGAGAATTTTGAGCATTACTTTACTAGCATGTGAGATGAGTGCAATTGTGCAGTAGTTTAAGCATTCTTTGGCATTGCCTTTCTTTGGGTTTGGTTTCTTTGACCTTTTCCAGTCCTGTGGCCACTGCTGAGTTTTCCAAATTTGCTGGCATATTGAGTGCAGCACTTTCACAGCATCATCTTTCAGGATTTGAAATAGCTCAACTGGAATTCCATCACCTTCACTAGCTTTGTTCGTAGTGATGCTTTCTAAGGCCCACTTGACTTCACATTCCAGGATGTCTGGCTCTAGGTCAGTGATCACACCATCGTGATTATCTGGGTCATGAAGATCTTTTTTGTACAGTTCTGTGTATCCTTGCCACCTCTTCTTAATATCTTCTGCTTCTGTTAGGTCCGTACCATTTCTGTCCTTTATCGAGCCCATCTTTGCATGAAATGTCCCCTTGGTATCTCTGATTTTCTTGAAGAGATCTCTAGTCTTTCCCATTCTGTTGTTTTCCTGTATTTCTTTGCATTGATCACTGAAGAAGGCTTTCTTATCTCTTCTTTGGAACTCTGCATTCAGATGCTTATATCTTTCCTTTTCTCCTTTGCTTTTCGCTTCTCTTTGTTTCACAGCTATTTGTAAGGCCTCCCCAGACAGCCATTTTGCTTTTTTGCATTTCTTTTTCTTGGGGATGGTCTTGATCCCTGTCTCCTGTACTGTCACGAACCTCATTCCATAGTTCACCAGGCACTCTATCTATCAGATCTAGGCCCTTAAATCTATTTCTCACTTCCACTGTATAATCATAAGGGATTTGATTTAGGTCATACCTGAATGGTCTAGTGGTTTTCCCTACTTTCTTCAGTCAACATACAGGACAGGCTAAGCTTCCACTGGGGCAGTGAGAAATCGTGAAGGAGCAGATGTTAAGAAGTTACCCTTTACTATTTGTGTGACTTTGAGCAAATCATTTAACCTCTCTGAGCTTCAGTTAATTTATCTATAAAGTGAGGTTAATAATTTGTTGGTTGTTTTAAGGGCTGAATAAAGTGATAATGCATGTAAAGCAACAGTAGTGCCTGGTCTTGGTTTTGAATCTAAACCTCACTTCAAATTTTTATATTTAACCACTCTATCTGCCTGTCTCAGTATAACATTTGAAACTTGTGCAGACTCAGCAGAAGTTTTTTGGAATTGTGTATATTCTAGGTTTCTGTGGCACTGAAACAAGGCCAGATCACGCCAACTGAGCTCTGTCAAAGATGTCTCTCCCTTATCAAGAAGACTAAGTTTCTAAATGCATACATTACTGTATCAGAAGAAGTGGCCTTAAAGCAAGCTGAAGAATCAGAGAAAAGATATAAGAAAGGTAAATTACTTTGACTTGTACTTAATTGTTACATCCCGAGAGAAAGAGTTTAATTGGATATAGCAGTCTCCATTTGGCAGGTAGAGCTTTAAACATTAAAAAAAAAAACTTCCCTTATTTAAAGACCTGGGGAATTCCCTGGAGATTCAGTGGTTAGGACTCCGCACTTCCACTGTTGGGGGCTCATGTTCAGTCATTGGTTGGGGAACTTAGACCCCACAAATCTTGTAGTATGGCCAAATAAATAAAATTATTTTTTAAAAGAACAACTGGTTTGAGGTATAATAAAAATGAGACTAATAGATACGTGATGCTTTATAATGTCCAACTTGTAATAATTTCTAACAAATTTGATTTCTGAAGAAGTATCTTTAGCAAGCTAGTAGCTGTCTTAATAACTAGGATTAATGTCTCTGTATGTCGAACTAGATATCTTTTCTATTCTTTTGGTTTCTTAATGCAGGTCACTCACTGGGAGATTTAGATGGAATTCCTATTGCAGTAAAAGATAACTTTAGTACATCCGGCATTGAGACAACCTGTGCATCAAACATGCTGAAAGGTAAAGTGTAACTAGCCAGAGCATTAATTTATAAAAATAAGTGTTTTTCAGTTTAAATTAAAGATACTAATGCACCAAGATATCTTAGACTAGTTATATTTGCACAGGAAATAACTTATGGTGAAATATTACCTTCTTACTATTTGCTCTTTCAGAATGCAAAGTTATTCTTCAGGGGTAGGCCTGCTTAACAGAGGAATCCTATTTAGGAAGATAACATCACTGCAAACACACTAAGTGAACTCTTAACTCCTCCAACTTCCACTCGATAGTATAGAAATAAGTATAAAGTAGCTGTCATTACCCCCTCTTTTGCAGATGGTATAAGGATTTATTATTAATAACATCTACTGTCTGATTATTTTTTATCACTATACTTAGTATAATGATGCTTAGTTTTAATTTTTTAAGTTTAGTAGGTCAAAAAGGAATCATATTTATCAATATATGGTTGGATCCTAGGAGAAAAAAAAATGGAAAAAGGATAGAGAACTTCACACTAAAACTAATATTCTGAAGTGTATGCCCCAAGTTCCTTTGATAAAGTAAACTGTTGTTAATTGTTTGCAAATATACACTAGATAGAGGAAATTTTAATTAACAATAAAGATCTATCCCTGCTGGAAATAGATAAAAATTGCTGTGTGATATAGCACATCTGAGAAGAAAAAGTCAATGCAATGAGCAGAATGATTTGTGATTAATTTCAAATGACTTGGGTACCTCTCTATCATTCAATATTTTGTACTGTTGAAGTCAATATTTTTAGATTATAAAGATGATGAATATAGAGACTTTCTTTAGAAAATATAGCAAGCAGTCAGCTGCAGAAAAACATTAACTTTCAGAAGAAAGTACAACTTAAATTAGGAATAAGTAGCATTTGTCAATATGAATTGCTTAATTGGAGTTTAAAATTGTTTCTTACATAGGATTTACATGTTCACTGTTTTCTTTCCTATGATAAAAATTACTGAATTTTTAGGAGGACAGGGGCAAGAAAGGGGAGGGGATTAAAAGGTATAAGTGACTGTATAAAATAAATAAGCTATAAGAGTATATTGTACAGAACAGGGAATATAGACAACATTTTATAATAACTTTAAATATAACCTGTAAAATATTTGAATCACTATGTTTTACACCTGTAATATAACATTTAAATCAGCTATACCTCAGTTTTGTTTTTGTTTTTTTTTTAAAGAAAACTGAATTTTTTTCAGGTTATGTACCCCCTTATAATGCCACAGTAGTTCAGAAGTTGTTGGATCAGGGAGCTCTGCTAATGGGAAAAACAAACTTAGATGAGTTTGCTATGGGGTAAGTAAAATTAAAATTTTCTTTTCCTGTATTTCTTTCATCTGTGTCTTCAACTTCATTGTATGTAGGTACCTAAAAGTAGTGTGACTTCGTGAGAACTCTCTTGCCAATTCCTTGCTAGTTCCTCAGTTCCTCCATGAGAGATGACGTTAGTGAGGTGATTTCGTGAGGACTCTTTGCCAATTTCTCAGTCCCTCCATGAGAGCTTGTGTTCTGCTGATAGATATCTCACTTTGGTTTTGATTTGCATTTCCCCGATGACTAACAATGTTGATCATCATGTGTTTATTTTGGTATCCATGTATCTTTGGTGAAGTATCTATTCAAATCTTCTCAATGAGTTGTAAGAGTTTTTCCCCATATAGTCTGGATTCAAGTCCATTATCAAATAGGTGATTTGCAAATAGGTTCTCTGAGTCTCTGGCTTGTCTTTGCATCCTCTGAATATGCCTTTCAAATAGCAAAAGGTTTTAGTTTTGACGAAGTCCAGTTTGTTGTTTTCTTCCTTTAATGACTCATGGTTTTGTGTCTTTTCTAAGAAAGCTTTACCTTTTCGAAGGTCATCAAGACTTTTTTTTCCAGTGTTTTCTCCTAGAAGTTTTATAGTTTTAGTTCTTATATTTAAAATTGTAATCCAGTTAATTTTTTGTAGATTATGTGAAGAAAGCAAAAGTTCATTTTTTTGCATATGTCTATCGTATATATCTGGGACCATAGGAATTCAAATTAAATTACTTTGATTCCTTTGCCAAAAATCAGTCCAACATATGTATAGGTCTATTTCTGGATTCTATTCTGTTGATTTGTGTATTCCTAATCCATTATCATGCTATCTTGATGATTGTAGCTTCATAGTAAGCCTTGCGGAGAAGGCAATGGCACCCCACTCCAGTACTCTTGCCTGGAAAATCCCATGGATGGAGGAGCCTGGTGGGCTGCAGTCCATGGGGTCGCTAAGAGTCGGACACTACTAAGCGACTTCACTTTCACTTTTCACTTTCATGCATTGGTAAAGGAAATGGCAACCCACTCCAGTGTTCTTGCCTGGAGAATCCCAGGGACTTGGGAGCCTGGTGGGCTGCCGTCTATGGAGTCGCAGAGTCAGACACGACTGAAGCAACTTAGCAGCAGCAGCAGCAGGTCCTTTGCATTTCCATATAAGTTTTAGAATCGAATTAATAATTTCACAGAGAAGCTTGATAGGATTTTGATTGTGGTGGTATTGACTTATAGATTAGGTTTTAGAAAATTGACATCTTAATATGTGCCTTCTGATGTATGACTCTATATCTTTCCATTTATTTAGACTTTAATTTTTCTCAGCAATATATATGATTTTCTATATATGAATCTCGCACATAATTTGCCATATCTATCTCCAAGTATTTCATGTTTCTTTACTATTACAGAAAATGTAATTTTCTTTTCAATTTCTGATTGTTTAACATTGTTAGAATACATAGAAATTAATTTACTTTTCTATGTTAACCTATTATTTTTATCCTGTGACCTTGCTAAGCTCCCTTATTAATTCTAGCTGATCTTATAGATTATTTGGTATATTTTATGTAAATGATCTTGTAGCCTACAATAGAGACACTTTTATTTATTTATCTTGCCTTATTGCACCAGTTAGGACCTTAAGTACAATATTGAATAAAGATGATAAGAGCAGATATCCTTGCCTTTTTCCTGATCATGAGGAAAACATTTAGTTTTTCATCAGAAGCACTTTTTATTTCCCCATTTGTAATGTTTGTAATATTTGCTTGGTCTGTGTTTCCTGTTTCATAGAAGCAGATTCCTTGATTCTCCAAAACTGGTATCTATTAGAACCTAGTAAATATGTGTTGAATAAATAAATCTGTGGGAATAAACTTGAACCTAGGTTTTTAGGACATTGCCTTGAATGGCTGGTCAGCATGAACATCACCAATGAGGGTGAAGTCATACTGTGTACCTCCTTCCCTGAGAAGGAACATCATCACCTATGCAGTGTTCTAGCTGAAAATGTGTAACCCCAAGCTAATAACAAGGAGACAAAAGACAAATCTGAAATGAGATATCTTCTATTAAAATGTCAGTATCATAAAAAAAAACAAAGGCTGTGAAAATGTTCCAGATTAAAAGAGGCTAAAGAAGTTAAAATCTTAAACTCATAGAAGTGTAGGAGAAAATCTTTGTGACCTTGAATTATACAAAGATTTCCTAGAGGGAACACATAAAGTACAGTCTGTAAAGTTAAAAACTGGTAAATTGAATTTCATTAAAATAAAGAACTTTTGTATTTAATGCACTGTTAAAAATGAAAAAACAAGCCACACACTTAGCAAAAATATTTGCAAGACATATGTCTGACCAAGAACTAGTATCCAGTATATATTGAATCTTTTCCAACTCAATAATAAGAAAACCAATTTTTTTAAAAAATGAGATATAAAGAGATGTAAAATCATATATCAAAGAAGATACACAATTGACAAACACATCAAACATGGTTAGTCGTTTAGGAAATGCAAATTAAAACCACACTGAAGTACATACACCTAATAATTAGAATGGCTTAACAAATGACAGTATCAAGTGCTGACAGGGATGGACAACTGGATTCTCATACAGTGCTGGTAGGGAATGCAAAATGGTATAGCCACTTTGGAAAATAGTTTAGCAGTTTCCTATAAAGTTAAACATACACTTACCATAAGAGCCAGCAATCTCAATCCTAGGTATTTACCCAAGAGATGAAGGCTTATGTTTATACAGAAGCACTGGCTGGGGCCTTTCACTACAATATTCATTGTAGCTTTATTCAAATTGCTAAAAACAGGAAACAACTCAGTGTTCTTGGCTGGTGAAAAAAGTTAAAGAGGTTAAAGAGAAAAGTTTAATATAATTCTTAATTCTAGACTTGATCCTGTACTGGAAAAAGGGAAAATGCTATAAAGGACATTATTGGATCAAATGACAAAATTGGATTACGTGTGGTAGATTTGATAAAAGTATTGTATTGCTGTTAAATTTACTGAGATAACTATACTGTGACTGTGTAAGAGACTATTCTCTGTCTTAGGAAAAGCTAAAGTATTTGGGGTAACGGGCCATAATATGTATAATTTACCCTTAAGTAGCTCAGGAAAAATATGTACAGCCACACACACAGAGCACACAAATGATAAAACAAATGGGGTAAAAGGTGAACAACAGGTGAGCCTGGGTAAAGGGTATATGTTTTTTCATACTGTTTTTATTTCTGTAAGTTGTCTATTAGGTTGAAGTTTTTTCAAAAGTAAAAAAAGGTTATTAGCATTCACTAAGAATATCTCCCAGAAAAGTTTTTTTTTTTTTTTTTTTTTTTTGGTTGAGCCACACAGCTTGTGTGATCTTAGTTCCCCAAAAAGAGGTGGGAACTGTGCCCCTTGAGGTGGAAGTGTGGAGTCCTAACCGCTGGACTGCCAGGGAATTGCCCTCTTAAAACTTCTGATTAAAAGAGGAATTCCTTCAAAAGACTACTTATTAACTGTTTGGATGTTTGTGACACTTTTCAATTGGAAGACCTTAATTTAGGAAGAAAATCATCTTACGCTGAATTGGATTATCATTTGGGATAAAAATTTCCTTTTCTTAACAGATTGGTTTTTTCCAACTTTCTACCACAAATGCTTTTACTTCTCATCCTTCAACTCTGCAACCATCTAAAGAAAGCTACAACTCAGCAGCCTTCCTACCTTTTCTGATTCAAGTTACAGTGGATTATACAGTGTTAGAAGCAAATAATCAGGAGATCACATAAAAAGAGTTTTATTAAGATATCTTGCTTTACTTCTTCATCTCAGATCTGGAAGCACAGATGGCATATTTGGACCAGTTAAAAACCCGTGGAGTTATTCAAAACAATATAGAGAAAAGAGGAAGCAAAACTCTCACAGTGAGAATGAGGATTCAAATTGGCTTATAACCGGAGGAAGCTCAGGAGGAAGTGCGGCGGCCGTGTCGGCGTTCACGTGCTTTGCGTAAGATATTTTTTTCTATCTGTACTTTAGAACCCAACCCAATACAGATAGTCATAAACCATACACAAAATCCAACAATTGACTCATTCATACCTTGGTGTTTTTATTTCTCCTTAGTGAGCTATTTGTGCTCACTAGTGCATCAAAATTGTATCTTAGAAATACCCTCAACTATACAGTACACATATGTATATTTTATACATTAACTTTAAGACATTTAAACCCTTCCTGTGTAGTATCTGGTCTCCTTTAAAACATGATTTTACAGATCTTCTAGAATAAGAATAAATCATTTAGCTTAACCAGACTTAATTGAATTTCATTTTAAAAATTATTTATTTGGGTATCTGCTCACTGATTATACATATATTTACAGATTAACATACCTTGGCTTTAGTTGAGTGCTACTGAGCTAAATTATTAGCTGTGATTTATCCTTCAGCTAAACCCAGCTTTGCCAAAAAATAAGGAAGGAAGGAAGGAAAGAAAAGGCTAATATTTATCTATAAAATAGAATATTTTAAGAAGTGTTTTTATAAATCTGCAACTAAAAATATATATCAGTAAGTAAAGTTTTTTCAAATTTGTAGGGAGATGATTTGTTCAGCTGTCATACTTTGTATTCTGAATTCATCAATCATGCTTTATGTCTTAAGTCTCATTTGTAATGCATTTCTTAACCATCTAAAAAAGAGTAAATAAATATTGCTGTTACTATATTTATTTTATTGGTTTCAGTTTAACCAAATAGAATGTTTTCTTTAGTAGTACTATATGTATTTTATCTCTCCTTAATTATCCACTGAAACTAAGCTGTTTCACAGGCATTGCAATCAATAAATTATTTATATATTTTTAGAGCTATGGAGATTTAGATTCTACATGTTTTTTGTTTTTTAGTTTCCCTGAAATCTTGTTAACAAGTAAAACCATTTCATTTTATCTCTGTGGAATTTTACAGCACCACATTAATATTAATGAGAGTTCTGACAAGGGAGGATTGCAAGATTAGGTGCTTTTTTTCTATCCTCATCACCCCACTTAGTGTTCATCTTACTGAATGTGCTTTGAGAAGGTGGCACTTTGACACATAATTCCTATGGAAATGTAAGTTTTACTTTTACACAGCTGTCAGGGAATCCTAATAAGAAAATGTGTCCTTTTAGAAACTGTGAAAGCAGCAATCTGATTCTGTGGCTCAAGAGGACTTGGTAAGAAAGGCAATTAATTTGCATTTTCTGTAGAGCACAAGGACCATGTGACAGTCCCTGAGCCTTGTTCAGCCCAAAGCTTCAGTCTGAGTGTACTCAGGGGGGCTCAGACCCAAAGTGACTGAGAGGGAATGGGCCCCGACTGTCAGCTGTTCTGATTTGTTTCTTTTATAATAGTTTTTAAAACAGGACTAGGAGTACTATGCAGCCACTAAAAAGAATGAGTTAGAGCACTATGTCATGACATGGGAAGAAATCCAAAATACACTGTGAAGTGGAAGACAAGTTGCAGAACAATGTGTATTGTATGACCTAATTTCTGTTAAACGTAACAATTACATATGTGAATATGTTAGTTGCATGGAAGTATCTGGATAAATATACATAAAAAATGGTAATTCTGGGGACTGATTATAAGAAATTTCACTTTATAGATCATATAGAGTATTTTAATTTTTATAGTGGACATTGCAGTTTTCCAATCAGAAAAACCTTTTTTCCTGATAGTTAAAAAATTTTAATTGTGGAAAATATACACAGTGGAAATATACATACAATTAAAATTTGCTATCTTAATCCTTTTAAAGTATATGATTCAGTTAAGTACATTCACATTATCACTCAGCCAGTCTCTAGAACTTGTTTCATTTGCAAAACTTAAACTGTGTACTCCTTAAAAACCTCCCGTTTGCCCTGCTCCCCGTGTCCCCAGCCCTTGGCAAGCACTCTTTTACTTTATGTCTCTGTGAATTTGACCACTCTAGGTACCTCATATAGGTAAAATTGTGCAGTATGTGTGCTTTCGTGACTCGTTTCACTTAGCATAATATCAAGTGTGTCTTTTTTTTTTAATAAGAAAAACACAGACTATATAGGTAACTGAGCAAAGAAATGAACAGACACTTCATAGTTGAATAATGCAAATACAAATAAGGGTGAAAAATTACTCAAAATGCACATTAACAAATCTTTTATCAAAATAATGAGATTTTAAGAACTGCTAGTATTCAGTGATAGTGAAAGTGAAGTTGCTCAGTCGTGTCCAGCTCTTTGTAACTCCATGGACTGTGGCCCACCAGGCTCCTCTGTCCATGGGATTTCCAGGCAAGAATACAGGAATGAGTTGCTGTTTCCTTCTTCAGGGGATCTTCCCGACCCAGGGATCAAACTGGGGTCTCCCACAGTGTGGTAGATGCTTTACTGTCTGTGCCACCAGGGAATGAAAGATAAAACAATGTGATTCACTGCAATTGGGAACATAAATTGGCATAACCTTTCTGACAAGTAATTTAACAAAATATATTTAGAACTTATAATGAGAGGTAGACCCTTTGACCCATAAACTGTTAGAAGCTAGAGATACATGAGCAAAGATTTATGTTTAAAGGTGTTTATTACAAAGTGCTTTATTTATTTATTTATTTTTGGCTGCACTGCACAGCTTGTGGGATCTTAATTCCCTGACCGGGGATTGAACTCAGACCTTCGCCAGTGAAAGCACAGAGTTCTAACTGCTGGACTGCCAGGGAACTCCCTACAAAGTACTCTACTATGCAGTTATTCTACTTCACAACAATATAACAGTTTAAATAAATCAGAATACATTTCTAGTCATGATTCTAAATGGGGTAGCAGAATGGCTGTATCTGAATTCCTGGGAGGGGTGTGTTTAGTTGGTATAAGCATACTATAAAATTGCTATTAAAAGAAGATATAAGATTTGTATGTATACCAGTGTTTTCTTAGGTGTTCTGAGGCAACAGAAACAAAAACAAAAATAAATGGAACCTAATCAAACTTAAAAGCTTTTGCACAGCAAAGGAAACCGTAAAACGAAAAGACAGCCTACAGAATGGAAGACAGTATTTGCAAACAATGTGACTGACAGGGGCTTAATCTCCAAATGTACAAACAACTTATAAAACTCAACAGCAAAAAACAACCCAATCACAAAGTGGACAGAAGACCTAAATGGATATTTCTCCAAAAAAAGACAGGACCAGTAGGCACATGAAAAGATACTCAACATCACTAATTACTGAGAAATGCAAATCAGAACTACAATGAGGTACCACACCACCTCACACTAGTCAAAATGGCCATCATTAAAAAGTCTACAGAAAACAAGTGCTGGAGAGGCTGTGGAGAATAGAGAACCCTCCTACACTGTTGATAGAAATGTAAGTTGGTGCAGCCACTGTGGAACATGATGGAGGTTCCTCAGAAATCTAAACACAGAATTACCGTATGACCCAGTGATCCCACCCTTAGGTATGCCTTAGTTGCTAAGTTGTGTCTGACTCTTAAAACCCCATGGACTGTAACCCGCCACACTCCTCCATCTATGGGATTTTCCAAGCAAGAATACTGGAGCGGGTTGCCATTTGCTGCTCCAGGGGATCTTCTCAATCTAGGGATTGAACCTGGGTCTCCTGCATTGCAGATGATTCTTTACCAACTGAGCCACCAGGGAAGCCCTACTCCTAGACATATATCCAAACAAAACTATAATTCACAACAATACATGCACCCCTGTGTTCATTCATAGCAGCACTATTCACAGTACCCAAGATATAGAAACAATCTAAATGTCCATCGACAGATTAATGGATAAAGAGGTGTGGTACGTATATACAATGGAATACTGCTTAGCTATAAAACGGAATGAAGTAATGCCATTTGCAGCAACATGGATGCAACTAGAGATGATCATACTAAGTGAAGTAAGTCAGAGAAAGACAAATACCATAATATTTATATGTGAAATCTAAAATGTGGCACAATTTGAATCTATCTATGAAACAGACTTATAGACAGAGAATAGACCTGGGAGTTTGGGATTAGTAGATGCATATAGAATAAACAAGAAGGTTTATCTATAGCACAAGGAACTATATCCTGTAACCTGGGATACACCATAATGGAAAAGGATATTTTAAAAATTGTATATATGTATATAACTAAATCACTTTGGTGTGTAGCAGAAATTAACACATCGTAAATCAACTATACTTCAATTAAAAAATAAAGAACTGAAAGATTTGTATAAGATTGTATAATTCCTGTGATAGGAATTGGGAATCAGTTAGGAATTGCCAATTGATAGAATATTGTACATATTTAAAAATTTCAGTAATCTTTATAACATAGTAAAAGTCTCATAAGCAAAAATGAGATGGAAACTTATGATTACAGAATGACCTGAACTGTGAAAGAAAAATTCATTTAAAAAAAGACTTAAAGTTCATATGCCAAAATGTTAGCAGTGTGTTTGCCTCAAAGTGGTAGAATACTTTGTTACATTTTTACACTTTTCTATATTTTAAGAATTCTCTGCTATGAGCATGTTTTATTTTTGTATAATCAGAAAACAACTTTAAAAGTATACATTTTAAAAAGATAGATTTCAGATATAATTAGAAAGATGTTATCCTGCTAAAGAGAATTCCATTTAAATTTCAGGGCTTTAGGATCAGATACGGGAGGATCAACCAGAAATCCAGCTGCCCACTGCGGGGTTGTTGGTTTAAAACCAAGCTATGGCCTAGTTTCTCGTCATGGTCTCATTCCCCTGGTGAATTCAATGGATGTGCCAGGAATCTTAACCAGATGTGTGGATGATGCAGCCACTGTGTTGGGTATTTATACGATTCCATATAGTTTCAAAGCATTATCAGTTCACTGAAAAACAATGTCTGTCACTCATAAATACTTTTACTTACAGGTGTACTAGCTGGGCATGATCCCAAAGATTCTACCACAATTCAAGATCCTGTTAAACCATTTACGCTTCCCAGTTTGACAGATGTGAGCAAACTATGTATAGGAATTCCAAAGGTAACGCTTTACAAAAGTTCTATCAAGTCCAATACAGACAACAGACTTGGGAAACAGACTGGTTGAGTTTGAATCGCTGCTCTGCCACTTTTATTAGCTATGTGACCTGAGCATGTGAAAGGAGATACGTAAAATCACTCACCTTTTAAATGTTTAATTTTGAGCTTAGCAATAAGTTTTTGTCCTGGGAGACTGTCCTTTGCATTGTAAGATGTTTAGCAACATCATTGGTCTCTACCCCTAGAGGTAGCAGCCCCACCCCTACCCTACCCCCTCTACCCCACAAGTCAAACTATCTGCAGACATTACTACATGTTCCCTGGTTGAGAGGAAGAGGATAAAATTGCCCCCAGTTGAGAGCACTGCTGTAGAGAGATACTGTAAAATCTTTTAAATTTTCAATTAAGATAATAGACGTGCCTATATTTAAGGATTTAGAGCGAAACAGACCTAGTTGGGAATCCTGGATCCTCTGCTTGCCTACTGGGTAACATTAGGAAAGTTACTTAACTTCTTAGTCTCAATACTTTTCATTAATAACATGAAGGATGATAATACCTACATCATAGGACTGTTAAAAGTGTTCAGTGAGAGAACCTTTGGAAAGCATCTAGCAGAATGCCCGATACATAATGAACATTTAATAAATATAGATTCTCCAACCAGATCTCCAGTCTTTAATATTATTGTATCCAGTTCACAATATCTAGTATTGTGCTTGTCATGCCATAAATGCTCTTAAATTAGTTCAGTCTTTTTAGCTACCTACTAACAATTTAATCATTTTCTAATATATTGCCAGAAGTTCTGGGGTACACATTTTTTTAAAACCATCTATTTGGATGTTCTGATCTCTGTTTTGACTTTTTCCAATTAGGAGTATCTTACGCCAGAATTGTCAAGTGAAGTACAATCTCTTTGGTCCAAAGCTGCTAATCTCTTTGAGTCTGAGGGGGCCAAAGTAACTGAAGTCTCCCTGCCCCATACCAGCTACTCAATTGTGTGCTACCACGTATTGTGCACGTCGGAAGTGGCATCGAATATGGCCAGATTTGATGGGCTAGAATATGGTAAAGTGCCTGTGTTTTGGACTTTGAGGAAGTTTTCTCAAACATTTTCACTTGTTAGTGACAAAAAATATTATTGCCTGGGATAATGTTAATGATTTAGAGAAGTAAATTAGTGGATCCTTTTACTGTTGTCAATTTAGCATTATACTCACACTGTTCTTCATCGTAACTCATAGTGAGTGAATGAATGGATGAGGGAGTGAACAAATGAAATTTCCCTCTTCATAATTTTCTTTCTTGATTCCTGACGGGTCAGTTAGTCCCAAGGCATGTAAAGAAGAGAATCCATTAAGATCTATCTCCTGAAATTTTAGTATTGGCCACAAATGTGACTCTAGACCTGCTTTTCAGCCAAAACTTTACTTCCTTTTCAAGTAATGTTCATCTCTTTTGTTTTCAGGTCACAGATGTGATAGTGATGTGTCTACTGAAGCCATGTATGCTGCAACCAGGCGAGAAGGGTTCAATGATGTGGTGAGAGGGAGAATCCTCTCAGGAAACTTTTTCCTATTAAAAGAGTAAGATAATCGGTTTAGGAATTTCCCCCATTCTTGAAAACTCCGGAGAGAAGTAGTAGCATGTCTGTCAGGTCTTATAAATTTTGCTAAGGAAGCAAAATCCTTATGATTTGAATTAGAAATCATAAGTAAAGGCCTGTTTTTGGTACTTTTGGCTCCTGGTTATTCAAAAAAAAAAAAAATCACTGATGCTGTAGCAAGCTAATTAGGAAGCCTGAAGGGTTTTAGCCTCATTAAATGTCCCCTGTTATTGCTACATTGTCCTCCTGCTGTGAGAGCCTTAAGCAGGAAATTACATTGGTTTCCCTTTAAAAGGTCAGTGAAATCAACCTAACTTTCCCTTGCATCGTGTATCTGTTTGCTCCAAGAAAGAATTCTAAATTACTATGACTTTGGTATAAGTTTTTCATCATCTTGTGAATAGGATTCATCTTCCATACCACCAAGTCTGTCTAAGAGGACATGGTAAGTGTGACAGAGCAAGAATGTACTGAACAGCTTCGTGGAGTTTTGCATATATATAATGGGCATATATGGGTATATATCTATATGGATAGAAAGTATTTTATTCATCTGTGCATCTCCTTAGGGCCAGTAGTTAGCATTCCTTTTTCCAAAAATACTATGAACAGCTACTCTGAAAAACAGTATGGAGATTCCTCGAAAAATTAAAAATAGAACTACCATATGAACCAGAAATCCCACTTCTGGGTATATATCTGAAGGAAAGAAATCACTACCTCACAGCATTATTCGCAATAGCCAAGACATGGAAACAAACTAGTGTCCACTGGCAGACAAATGGAAAAAGAAAATGTGCTGTGTGTATACCCACCCACACACACAATGGAACATTCATTATTATTCAAGAGTATTAATTATTATTCAAAAGAAAATCCTTCATTTGTGACAGCATGCATGGACCTTGAGGGCATTATCTTAAGCGAAATAAGTCAGAGAAAGACAAATACTGTATGATCTCACTTATATGTGGAATCTAGGGGGAAAAAACCCACCAAAGCCACAGACCCAGTGGAATGGTAGTTGCTGGGGAAAGAGAGGAGATGTCGGTCAAAGGGTACAGACTCCCGCGGATAAGGTGAGTTCTGGGGGTGTGATGTACAACCTAATTACTATAAGTAACAACACTGTACTACATACTTGAAAGCTGCTGAGAGTAGATCTTAAACGTTCTTACCACATACACAAAAAACTCGTACGTGAGGTGATGAATGTGTTGACTAATCTTACTGTGGTAATCATTTTGCAATAAAAATAAATTATGTTGCAAACCTTAAAACTACAGAATTTTATACTCAATTATATCTCAAAGCTGGAAAACAAGAACTATTATTTGATTAATGGGGAAATCACAGGGCTTTGCTGTTTGCTTTCCTTCTCTTCTGAATACCCACTGTCTCATGTCTGAAAATGATGGTTCCATTTTGTCTAGTTTTCTGATTGTTTAAAGTTGTGCTTTTGAAGCATATTAAAAGTAGGAAGAAATTTAATATAAGTATTTGTTCTTTTATAAAATTCAGTATGGGGAATGCTGTTAATATGTTATTTAAGCCGTCAGCTGCTGGGTAAATTATACGTGATGCCTGCATTCATCACCCTATAGACCCTGTGGTCAAATGATAATAAAGACATCTGGTATTTCTATAGCATTCTTTCAAGATAAAAAAGATCTCTCATTTTTATCTCATTGTATTTGGTCCATGCAAGGTTGGAACTGTTATATCCATTTTTACATGTGAGGAAACTGAAGTTATCAATAAAATAGTTAATCCTTTTGCCAGTCTTCATTAACAGCTTCAGGAGGATCTAAAGAGTATTTTTTCCCCCTTTCTTTCCATCAATGACTTATAGTCACTCCTGTGTCTGGCTAATTCCTTAATCTTTTCAGTAAAGTAAATGTCTTTTGGGGAGGAAGAGTGTGGGGAGTAACCATATCCTTTATTACTTGTTATTACCTAAATAAGTTTAGGGAACATCCATCATCTCATATAGATACAACATTAAAGCAATAAGAAGAAAACATTTTCTTACAATGAGAACTCTTAGGATTTACTCTTGACAGCATTCATGTATAACATATGGCAGTGCTAATTATATTTATCATGTTCTACATTACATCCCTGGTACTTACTCATAACCAGAAGTTTGTGCCTTTAGACCATCTTCATCCTATTCCCCCTTCCCCTACCTCCTACTTCTGATCAAACTACAAATCTGATCACCCTTATGTATGAATTTGTTTTTGAAGTATAATTGACCTACAACACTAGGTCAGTTCCTGGTGCACACCATCGTGATTTGACATTTCTGTGCATTTCAAAATGATCAGCATGATAAGTCTAGATGTCATCTGTCACCATATAAAGAAATTACATAATTACTGACTATATTCCCCACACTGTATCTTTCATACCTGAAAGTTTGTAACTCAGCCTCCTTTACCTATTTCTCTCCTTCCCTCTCACTACCCTCCCCCTCTGGCAACCACCTGTTTATCTATGACTTGGTTTCTGTTTAGTTATGTTTGTTCATTTGTTTTGTTTTTGGATTCCATAGATAAGTGAAATCATACAGTATTTTCTCTCACTTAACTTCACTTGGCATAATAGCCTCTAGATCTATCCATGTTGTCCCACAGAACAAAATCTCATTCTTCTTTATGGCAAATATTCTATTGTGTATATATACTCCATCTTTATCCATTCATCTGTCAGTGGACATTTAAGTGCTTTCCATATCTGGACTATTGTAAACAATGCTGCAGTGAACATCAGATCAGATCAGTCGCTCAGTCGCGTCCGACTCTTTGCGACCCCATGAATCGCAGCACGCCAGGCCTCCCTGTCCATCACCAACTCTCGGAGTTCACTGAGATGTCCATCGAGTCAGTGATGCCATCCAGCCATCTCATCCTCTGGCGTCCCCTTCTCTTGCCCCCAATCCCTCCCAGCATCAGAGTCTTTTCCAATGAGTCAACTCTTCTCATGAGATGGCCAAAGTACTGGAGTTTCAGCTTTAGCATCATTCCTTCCAAAGAACACCCAGGGCTGATCTTCAGAATGGACTGGTTGGATCTCCTTGCAGTCCAAGGGACTCTCAAGAGTCTTCTCCAACACCACAGTTCAAAAGCATCAACTCTTCGGCGCTCAGCCTTCTTCACAGTCCAGCTCTCACATCCATACATGACCACAGGAAAAACCATAGCCTTGACTAGACGAACCTTTGTTGTCAAAGTAATGTCTCTGCTTTTGAATATGCTATCTAGGTTGGTCATAACTTTCCTTCCAAGGCGTAAGTGTCTTTTAATTTCATGGCTGCAATCACCATCCTCAGTGATTTTGGAGCCCAGAAAAATAAAGTCAGACACTGTTTCCACTGTTTCCCATGAAGTGATGGGACCGGATGCCATGATCTTCGTTTTCTGAATGTTGAGCTTTAAGCCAACTTTTTCACTCTCCACTTTCACTTTCATCAAGAGGCTTTTTAGTTCCTCTTCACTTTCTGCCATAAGGGTGGTGTCATCTGCATATCTGAGGTTATTGATATTTCTCCCAGCAATCTTGATTCCAGCTTGTGTTTCTTCCAGTCCAGTGTTTCTCATGATGTACTCTGCAGTGAACATAGGGGTGCGTATATCTTTTCAAATGTGTTTGTTTTTTTTGAATAAATACCCAGGAGTGGAACTGCTGCATTGTGTGGTCGTTCTGTTTTTAATTCTTTGAAGAATCTCCATACTGTTTTCTATAGAGGCTGCACCACTTTATATTCCCACCAGCCGTGCATGAAGGTTCCCCTTTCTCTACATCCTTGACAATACTTGTTATTTGTCTTTGATAATAGCCATTCTGAAATGTGTGAGGTGATATTTCATGGTGGTTTTGAATTGCATTTCTCTGCTGATTAGTGATAGTGAGCATCTTTTCATGTGCTTGCTGGCCATCCATATATCTTCTTTGGAAAAATGTCTGTTCTGGTCTTCTGCCTGTTTTTTGATTGGTTGTTTGTTTTTCTGATGTTGAGTTGTGTGAGTTCTTTGTATATTTTTGTATATTAACACCTTATCAGGTATATCATTTGCAAATGTCTTCTCCTATTCAATAGGCAGCCTAAAGCATCTTTCCAGGAGTTTCACATTTCCATTCCTGGCCTGCTTCTGTCTGTAAAATACAAAATTGCAAACACTGCATTCTTTCCTCAGTTACTGTTTCCAGAGCCTGTTTTCTAGTGTTAGAATTCTCCAAAACTTCAGAACTCTTATAATAATTATAACTATAGATGAAATAGGACATTATGATAGAAAGGGGATTGGAATGCACCTCCAGAGATCTAAGTTCTGGTCCTTCCTCTGCCACCGCTAATCTCTGCAGCCTTTGGAAAGTCATTTAGTTGCTATGCCCTTGATTTTCCTCACCTGAAAATGAATGTTCTGGTTTAATAATGTCCCTGGAAATGTTAATAATTTGTGATTATATGTGCAGAATTGTATCTACTTTTAGAATAACAGCATGGCTGAACAAAATTGATTTTTATGTGTTGGGAATCTTAGTGGTACCCGCTCCTACAGGCCAAGAGTCCAGTGATTCTTTAACAAGTCTTATGCATGAGAATTCATTGAAAGAAATAATAAAAAGCCCTTAAAATGTCAACTTTTTTTTTTTCCACAGAAATTATGAGAATTATTTTGTCAAAGCACAGAAAGTGAGACGGCTCATTGCTAATGATTTTGTTAATGTTTTTAACTCTGGAGTGGACGTGCTGCTAACTCCCACGACCTTGAGTGAGGCAGTGCCGTACACAGAGTTCATCAAGGAAGACAACAGGACGCGCAGCGCCCAAGACGACATCTTTACACAGGCCGTGAATATGGCAGGTGAGGGTCCCTTAAGAACAGTCTGGTTTTCTCCAGATTTTCAGGTAGACAATCCTGGTCCTCAACTTAGGTTCTAGCTAGATTATTCCCTAAATACAATAGCTGTCCTTCTGGGATACTTAGGAGTGTGTGGGTGTGTTCATGTGGGTGTGTGTGCATGTGTGCATTTATAGGCATACACATGCTTGCATTCACCACACACACACAGTAATTTTCAGACCTACAGAAAGACTTTAAAAAGTCATAAAATGAATACCCTTTATGTCCTTTGCCTGGGTTCATCCTTGTTCACATTTTGCCTCATTTGCTTTTTCCTTCCTCTCTCCCTTTACCCCCAGACAGACACACATACAAAGCTTTTACTTAATTAATTTGAAAGTGTAAACATCATTTTACTTTACCCCTAAATACTTTTAGCATGAATCATCTGGAATAAAGACATCCATCATCATACCTAAGAAGGCTAACACAAATACAATAATATTCCAAATACAGTTCATATTTAAGTTTTCTCAATTGTACCAAAAATGCCTTTTATAGGGTGTTTTTCCTGCATAAATTTGTTTATGATATCTCTTACTAAAGTCTAGAACAATCGCCCAGGTCTCTATGTTCTTTTATTAAGAACCACATCAGATTGTTATGATTTTTGTTTCAATCATCAAACATAATGTAGAAAACTCAAGAGCAGAGGGAAAAGTCCGTTGTATTTATCTATATACTTTTGTTTACTGTGTTCATTTCTCCCTGATCGATCAAGATTCTTTGTTTTATCATATCCTTTCTGTTTGGAGAAGAGTTTGCCATTCTTTTAGGGTACATCTGCTAGCAACCAATTCTCTTAGCTTTCTTCTGAGAATGTCTCGATTTTCCTCTCATTTTTATAGTTTATTTTTCCTGGATATATGATTTTGGTTTAACAGTTCTTTTCTTTAGCATTTACAAAATGTTCTGCTGATTTCTTCTAGCCTTCATAGTTACTGATAAGAAATCTTCTACCTTTAAAATTTTTTAAGTGACATTGTCTTTTTTGAAGAATCCTGTCCACTTGACCTGTAGGATATCCTGTCCATAATCTGAATTTGTCAGATTGCTTCCTTATGATTGGGTTGACTTAAACATTTTTGGCATAAATACTGTATGCACTTCATGTCAAGAAACAGTTGATATCAGTTCGTACCACTGTGGAAACTAAGGAAGTAACTAGCAGATGTTTTCCTTGTGAAGGCACATCTTCCTTTTGTCAGTTGTAAGCAATTGGTGATATGATATGTTGGGACTGTGTTTCCCAATAAACTTGAACCCACTTTTAGCATCTATTGATGACCCTTGCCTGAATTAAGTATTACTTAGAGAATTACAGAGTGCTGACTTTTCTATCATTCCTTCTCCGTGTCTTAGCTAGCAGTCTTCTCTATAGAACAGCTTTCCTTTTTTAAAAAAATTCAATGTATTATAAGTAATTCTCATTATTTTTGATGCTCAAATTTAACTAACAGGAACCTCTCCAAGTTGTATGTAACCCTTGTAACCCTTAAACTAGCCCCCATTAATTTTTAAAAACTTTCTTGTTTTATGGCATAATACCCCAAAACTGAAATTAAAACTACCCTGAGCTACTATTTCTCACCTAATAAATTGACAAAAAAGTAAGCAACTCAGCAACACATTGTATAGGTGAGGCTGTAGGAAAACTCTCATTTTGCTGATAGAAGTTCAAAAGGTACAACTTTTTTGGATGGGAATTTGGCAATTTCTAATTAATATATACATTTATCTTTTGATGAAGCAATTCCTCTTCATCTGAGAAACATTCAAGAATACTGAAAAAATACACAAGGTAATTCACTGGGACATGGTGTGAAATTGCTAAATACTAAAAACAATCAAAACCCCCCCAACCATAGAATGGTTGAATAAATTATGGTAAAACCACACGGTGGAATACTATACAACTATAAAAAAGGAATGAACCTCGTCTCTGAACAGATACGCAGTGATTTCCTAGATATATTAAATGAACAAAGGAAGATACAAAAATATACATGTCATAATTTTTGTGATTTTTTTTTTTTTAACTCTTATCCTGTCTTGTACCTATTAGCACTGGAAAGTGGAAGAGGTCTCTGTGTCTTAGGGTGGAGAATTGGTCAACATTTAATGGGTCTCTTTCCTTTCCTCAGGACTGCCAGCAGTGAGTGTCCCTGTGGCCCTCTCAAGCCAAGGGTTGCCAATAGGACTGCAGTTTATTGGACGTGCATTTTGTGACCAGCAGCTTCTTATAGTTGCCAAATGGTTTGAAAAACAAGTCCAGTTTCCTGTTATTCAACTTCAAGAACTAATGGATGATTGTTCATCAGTCTTTGAAAATGAAAAGTTGGCTTCTGTTTCTCTAAAATAGTGATAACTATATTGTGCACATTATAATGACTTTTAAAGGTTTGTATATTTTAGAGAAGTCAGGTGTTCTTGAAATTTGGTTCATTGTCAACATTGTCATTCCTTGGAGTCATTTTTTTAAATTCTTGTGATGTAGTTAATTATAAATAATCTGTCAGCATTTATTCAGCATCCACTCAGTATAAACCAAAGTACAAGAGACCTGGGTTCAATCCCTAGGTCGAAAAGATCCCCTGGAGGAGGCCATGGCCACCCACTCCAGTATTCTTGCCTGGAGAACTCCATGGACAGAGGAGCCTGCGGGCTACAGCCCACAGGGTTGCAAAGAGGCAGACACACTCACTCAAGTAGAAACCAAGTACGGGATTTCTGTTATAATACGAGATACATGTTGCTAAAAAATGGTGCCTTCTAAATGTTCATTAAAAAGAGCATCACTTACAGTGCAAGTAAGCTTAAGGGTAAACCTGTCAAGACGTGTATGTCTTTGCAACCAAAGCACGAACATGAACAGTAAGTCGTACTTCCAGAGAGAGCCTAGACAGCCCAGCTGACAGGCATTTCAACACGTGGTAGAGGCCGCTGCAAAAGAGATTAAAAATGCACAAAAACAATAAAATGGGAACATCCACCTCTAGGTCTGAGCAGAGCAGGTGGAAGAGAAGCTCTAACACAGGAGGAAGTGCAGCTTGCTGGCCCAGACAGGGGTGTGCCTCTCCCTGGGGAGAGCCCAGGTGGGCACACTCCTCTAAGAGTAGACCTGCAATGAGAACTTTTCTTCTTTCCTGGTGAAAGTTAAAATGTTACTTCTACTATTCCAGAGCCCCATGCCAAGGAGCTCAGAATAACTCCTAGTTACACTGAGTTCATTCTCCTAGTTACCAGTCACAAACTAGCTCAGTGGTGTCAGACGTTTGCTGTGACCTAACAGACTGAACTGAACTCGGAAATTGGTAGCTACTGGAGCATGGCTTTAGTGAGAAAGTTTGAATACACAAGTAAGATCCAGTATGAAAAACTTGTAGATAACTTGGTGGGGCTGCATGGGCCCATGCAGAGAAGAGGCCCATGGGCCTCCTTCCTTACCCCAGATTCTCTACTCATGGTTTTCTTACCCACCCTTCTGACTTTCCTTACAAGTGCTCTCCCTTTAGGCACCTTTAGCGCAAAGAAATAAGAATGGGAATATGTATTCAGAATTTGGAGGGAAAAAAAAAAAGATCTAATGAAAAGCATTCCTTTACCCACTATAACGGGCTTCCTTGGTAGCTCAGATGGTAAAGAATCTGCCTGCAATGCAGGAGACCTAGGTTTGATCCCCTATAAGGTTTCATCGTTGGATTTGTCTCTGCCAGAACACAATTGTCATCTCATGTTTATCATGAGTTCTAATTTGACATTTATTGTTGATAAGTTTAAGTAGGGAGCTGAGTGATTATTTAATAGATTCACTTTGGTAAGGAAAAAATCTTTCCTAAATATAAAAGACATGAAGTAAAAACATAAGAGGCACAACCTTCTCAGAACTACTGGAAAACAGTGTGATGGGAGTTTAAACTGCCTGGTACTTTTCATTAATAGTTTTCTCTCTCCCTGGGATCCTTCCACTCACAAATGCTCAATCTGATAAACTACTTAAAAGTTTTCTGTGCCAAGTGCACTAGTATTCTGAAAGATTTTGACTGAATCCCTGAAAGGAAGAAATTCAAGACAAGAATTGCTTTATTTTATAACAAGAGAAAACCCTTAGTTGGGGGAGAGAGTATGATGCAAATGGCAAGCAAATAAATCTTTACCCCCAGTCTTTTTATGTGTGTATAATTTGGAATAAAAGATTTTCAAAGAATATGTAGTTTCTCTTATTCCTATGTCTCTACTTGAGTTGCACTAATGACTTGAAATAAGGAAGTAAAACATTTACATCGTTTTCACATAATAACACCCAACTAGCGTGAAATGATACCTAATCTGTTCTTTCTTTTCCATCTTTACCCTAAATCTGGTAGATCTCATTTTGCCAAATCACTGTCTGAGAATTTAAAATGGAAATGGTTTCTGTGTCTCAGCTAATTAAACCCTGAAACTATGAGCAACAGGGCTGTCAGAGCAGAGCACGTCAGAAAGGGGAAGATGACTTCAAGTGTGAGATGAGTGCCTTGATAAGACAGAGCAAAAGACAGACTCAACAGCAGAAGAGTTGCTAGAGTGAGAAAATGTGATGCATTCGCGGAACTTGGTACCTGACACCACACAGAGCTGAGTCCAAGCCAAATCCTGTTGGCCCCCACCTATTATCAAGAAAATCACTTGAAACTAGAGAGGCAGAATTTGATTGGCTGTATGACACCAGGCTGTCAGGAACACAGGACTGTGGACCACCTAGAGAAGATAGCAGGTACAAAAGAGGAGCTTGTGACGGGGAACGGGGATTCCTATGAGGAAAACCCTGGCACCTTCCACCGACTGCGACCCCAGAGACTGCAGCCTGCCAGGCACCTTCTATAGTGGACAAGAAACATCTTTAGAATTTTAGAACAGAATCTGAAGAACAGTGAAGAGATCTGGTTACAGGGCACCAGTAAGTAGACCTCAAGAATTCTGTAAACTGTCATACCCTGTTCCAGGCAAGGTAAGGGACCAAAGTAATGAAATATTCACAATATTAATGGTTTCTGTTACGAACTTTCATTTATTAACTACTTTTACTCACCCTCCCTTTACTCAAATATCTGATTATACCACAGCTAAATGTGTTGCCTGTGCAAGCCTCAGGTAAAATTTACTAATTGGACTCAGAAGCTCCAGAGGACAGCTTAAAGTAGAAGGCTTTCCTCAGTTATTTCATAACAAGCCGTGTGTACACTAGAACAAAAACTTGAAAATTTAATAAAAGCAAATAACACCAGAAAGCCCCAGTAAACATTAAGTAAAAGTAATTACAGGATTTCAGAGGGACTTTTTATTCCTTTTTCTTTATACCACAGTGGAATATAAATCCAAAAGGATTCTAGGCACTTTATTAAAAATATATTATTAAAATGCTATAAAAGTAAATAGTTGAAATCACTGAATTGATTAAAAAAAAGGGGGGGGAGTTAAAACCAGGAATAAAAATTACAATGTTGGTCAAGGTATTTATACAGATGCTTAAGGCTATACAGTGTGATACAGTGGGAAATTTTCCTGTCACTTTTCTAGTGGGAAAGTTCACCAGATTTAAAAATAGATAAACCTGGGTTTGACTCCTATTACCGCCATTTGTGAGTTATGTAACCTGTCTGAGCTTCAGTGTCTTGACCTGTGAAATGGAGATAATATTTATTCCAAGGGATGGTTGGGAGGATTAAATTTAAATGATGCCCTTAAAGCACCTAGCGTAGCATGACAAAATAAGTACTCAAAAGTTTGGAACTGTAAATAAATGCAACAATCATGAAATTACCATTTTCCCATATATGCTACAAATACACATTAAACTAATATGGCCAAACTGCAATTTACTAAAAACTTATGCTAGAGACTAGCTATAATGGCTCTGGTGATCTGGCTTCCACTGAGGATAAAGTTTAAAATATCTGGAAGAAATGATGAACTATGTGTTTCTAAAGCAATTTCCATGAGCCTTTGAGAAAGAATTGACTAATTCTTCAAAGACCTGAAGGTTTTTTAAAAGGCCCTCGTGCCTTGCCAACCAAGTGAGGGGGGAAACACTTGCGACAGAGCCAAGCCCTTGCTCATAAAACTCAGTTCCAGTCCCACATATACATACATAGATGGTTGAAACCCTGAAATACTATATCTTATCTACAATTATTTTAACATAGGAAAAGTTTAGGGTTACTATTCCCTACAGATAGCTAGTCTAGCCATGGGGGGGGTGGGGGGCGGATGGTGAGGACAGTTAATGAAGCACCCCCTGGGGCATCTGTTAGTAAGTAACTTGATTTCTTGGTGAAATTAGTCGCAAAATAGACCTGTGGAATAGTATAGAACTGGTGTCAGGTATCTGCCAAGATGAAAATGGACAACTTCAGCAGAGTTCATATAGCAGGACTAGTTGTCTTCAGAGGCCAATCATAGTGTAGAATTCTTTCTGTTTTCTGTAACAAGAGTGTTTGCGAGGCTGAAATTCAAAGCTTTAAGGCTTATAATAACCAGGTAAAATCCAATACAGTATACTGTTAGAACCATTCTATCACAAGCATGTCAAAAGACATGGATCATCTAATTCCATGTGAATTATTTTTTTCTTTATTGTACTCTAGTTCTCCATGGAAATAGCTACTAGGGTGCAGGTGTAACTGGTGCAGAATTAAGGTAGTGTTCGTGGGAAAGAAAAGAGATAAAGTGAAAACCAGAAGAATTTGGAACTTAATTGGATTTAAGGGTATGGGAGAAAGGAGGGAAAGAAATATGACGTTTATACTGAGAAGTGCTCTCAACTAGAAAAATAATGTTAACCTTAATAAAAACAAGAAAAGCAGGAATGATTTGTAGGGGCTGAAGATGTATTCCACAATCAAGGAGAAACACCAACAGGTAGTGGGCAAAAAGGCAGGTGAGAAAAATGGAGCTTGGGGAATCAGAAGGACAGAGAATGAAATCTGCCCCTTCTTCCCTGATGTTTTATTATGAAAATTTTCAAATATAAAGCACTGAACACTCAAATACCCACCACCTATATTCTACTACTGACATTTTGCTGTATTTTATCACATATCTATCCATCTAATATCTCTATTCATCCTTTAATCTGCCTTATTTTTAAAATATATATCTCAAAGTACACTTTACCCTAAATACCTAAGCATATCTGTCACTTGAGTTCAATATTTGTTTATGGGTTTTTTAAAGTAAAACTTAAGTACAATGAAATTCACAAATCTTAAGTGTATATTCCCTGAGTTTTGACAAATGCATTCACCTGTGTAACCCAAACCCCTATCAACACATAGACCGTTACTATAATTTCTGTCACCCCAGAAAATTTCATGTCCTCTCCTAGTTAATCCCTGCTCCCACCCTTCTAGAGGAAAATATTCCTCTGATTTTTTTTCCCCAAAGACAATTTAGTTTTGCTTATTCTACAATTTCATATGAATGTAATGTGCACTGGGTCACCTAAAAGGTTGTACCAGGAAATGCAAAATCTCAATTTTTAAATTTGATTTTTTAAGATGTTTTATTTTTTCGGGTTACAAAGGTAATGCTTGTGTTCTGGCAAGAGACAACAGAAAAACACACACACAAAATCACTATCTCACCATCTAGATGTATGTATACATATATATGTATATGTTTTTTATTAATAAAATTGATGTCATACTTCACATAGTTGTGTAACCATTACCATGAGATTCAAGGATGTTTTTATTATCCCACAAAGAAGCCCCACGGCCATTAGCAGTCACTCCCCATTCCACTCTACTCCCAGCCCCTGGCAACCACAAATTTACTGTCTTTGTGGATTTGCCTCTTCTGGACATGACATATAAATGCAATCATACACTACGTGACCTTTTGTGTCTAGCTTCTTTCACTTAGCATAGTGTTTTCAAGACTCATCCATGTTGAAGCATATGTCAATATCTCATTGTTTTTATGACTGAATAATATTCCAACATGTAAGTATATTGCATCTTGTTAATTTATTAATCAGCTGATGGACATTTGGATTGTTTCTACTTTGGGAATGAATAATACTGCTATGAACATGCATGCACAAGTGTACATACTCATGTACAATGTGCTTCTGTTTTGCCTGAATATATTTCTAGGTGTGAAATTGGTGTTTGACCTTTTTTTTTTTTTCTCTTTAGCATTTTATTTTTTTCATTTCATATATGATATTATACATGTTTCAATGCCATTCTCCCAAATCATCCCACCCTCTCCCTCTCCCACAGAGTCCAAAGACTGTTCTATACATCTGTGTCTCTTTTGCTGTCTCGCATACAGGGTTATCATTACCATCTTTCTAAATTCCATATATATGCGTTAGTATACTGTATTGGTGTTTTTCTTTCTGGCTTACTTCACTCTGTATAATAGGCTCCAGTTTCATCCACCTCATTAGAACTGATTCAAATGTATTCTTTTTAATGGCTGAGTAATACTCCATTGTGTATATGTACCACAGCTTTCTTATCCATTCGTCCACTGGTGGACATCTAAGTTGCTTCCATGTCCTGGCTACTATAAACTGTGCTGTGATGAACATTGGGGTACACGTGTCTCTTTCAATTCTGGTTTCCTCGATGTGTATGCCCAGCAGTGGGATTGCTGGGTCATATGGCAGTTCTATTTCCAGTTTTTTAAGGAATCTCCACACTGTTCTCCATAGTGGCTGTACTAGTTTGCATTCCCACCAACTGTGTAAGAGGGTTCCCTTTACTCCACACCCTCTCCAGCAGTTATTGCTTGTAGACTTTTGGATCGCAGCCATTCTGACTGGCGTGAAATCGTACCTCATTGTGGTTTTGATTTGCATTTCTCTGATAATGAGTGATGTTGAGCATCTTTTCATGTGTTTGTTAGCCATCTGTATGTCTTCTTTGGAGAAATGTCTATTTAGTTCTTTGGCCCATTTTTTGATTGGGTCGTTTATTTTTCTGGAATTGAGCTGTAGGAGTTGCTTGTATATTTTTGAGATGAGTTGTTTGTCAGTTGCTTTGTTTGCTATTATTTTCTCCCATTCTGAAGGCTGTCTTTTCACCTTGCTGATAGTTTCCTTTTCTGTGCAGAAGCTTTTAAGTTTAATTAGGTCCCATTTGTTTATTTTTGCTTTTATTTCCAATATTCTGGGATGTGGGTCATAGAGGATCCTGCTGTGATTTATGTCGGAGAGTGTTTTGACTATGTTCTCCTCTAGGAGTTTTATAGTTTTTGGTCTTACGTCTAGATCTTTAATCCATTTTGAGTTTATTTTTGTGTATGGTGTTAGAAAGTGTTCTGCTTTCGTTCTTTTACAAGTGGTTGACCAGTTTTCCCAGTACCACTTGTTAAAGAGATTGTCTTTAATCCATTGTATATTCTTGCTTCCTATGTCAAAGATAAGGTGTCCATAGGTGCCTGGATTTATCTCTGGGCTTTCTATTTTGTTCCATTGATCTATATTTCTGTCTTTGTGCCAGTACCATACTGTCTTGATAACTGTGGCTTTGTAGTAGAGCCTGAAGTCAGGCAGGTTGATTCCTCCAGTTCCATTCTTCTTTCTCAAAATTGCTTTGGCTATTCGAGGTTTTTTGTATTTCCATACAAATTGTGAAATTATTTGCTCTAGCTCTGTGAAGAATACCGTTGGTAGCTTGATAGGAATTGCATTGAATCTATAGATTGCTTTGGATAGTATACTCATTTCACTATATTGATTCTTCCGATCCATTAACATGGCATATTTCTCCATGTATTAGTGTCCTCTTTGATTTCTTTCACCAGTGTTTTATAGTTTTCTATATATACGTCTTTAGTTTCTTTAGGTAGATATATTCCTAAGTATTTTATTCTTTTCGTTGCAATGGTGAATGGAATTGTTTCCCTAATTTCTCCTTCTATTTTCTCATTATTAGTGTATAGGAATGCAAGGGATTTCTGTGTGTTGATTTTATATCCTGCAACTTTACTATAATCATTGATTAGTTCTAGTAATTTTCTGGTGGAGTCTTTAGGGTTTTCTATGTAGAGGATCATGTCATCTGCAAATAGTGAGAGTTTTACTTCTTCTTTTCCAATTTGGATTCCTTTTATTTCTTTTTCTGCTCTGATTGCTGTGGCCCAAACTTCCAAAACTATGTTGAATAGTAGTGGTGAAAGTGGGCGCCCTTGTCTTGTTCCTGACTTTAGGGGAAATGTTCTCAATTTTTCACCATTGAGGATAATGTTTGCTGTGGGTTTGTCATATATAGCTTTTATTATGTTGAGGCATGTTCCTTCTATTCCTGCTTTCTGGAGAGTTTTTATCATAATTGGGTGTTGAATGTTGTCAAAGGCTTTCTCTGCATCTATTGAGATAATCATATGGCTTTTATTTTTCCATTTGTTAATGTGGTGTATTACATTGATTGATTTGTGGATATTGAAGAATCCTTGCATCCCTGGGATAAAGCTCATTTGGTAATGGTGTATGATCTTTTTAATGTGTTGTTGGATTCTGATTGCTAGAATTTTGTTAAGGATTTTTGCATCTATGTTCATCAGTGATATTGGCCTGTAGTTTTCTGTTTTTGTGACATCTTTGTCAGGTTTTGGTATCACCATCAGGGTGATGGTGGCCTCACAAAATGAGTTTGGAAGTTTACCTTCCTCTGCAATTTTCTGGAAGAGTTTGAGTAGGATAGGTGTTAGCTCTTCTCTAAATTTTTGGTAGGATTCAGCTGTGAAGCTGTCTGGACCTGGGCTTTTGTTTGCTGGAAGATTTCTGATTACAGTTTCAATTTCCATGCTTGTGATGGGTCTGTTAAGATTTTCTATGTCTTCCTGGTTCAGTTTTGGAAAGTTGTACTTTTCTAAGAATTTGTCTATTTCTTCCACGTTGTCCATTTTATTGGCATATAATTGCGGACAGTAGTCTCGTGATCCTTAGTATTTCTGTGTTGTCTGTTGTGATCTCTCCATTTTCATTTCTAATTTTATTGATTTTTCTCCCTTTGTTTCTTGATGAGTCTGGCTAATGGTTTGTCCATTTTATTTATCCTTTCAAAGAACCAGCTTTTGGCTTTGTTGATTTTTGCTATGGTCTCTTTTGTTTCTTTTGCATTTATTTCTGCCCTAATTTTTAAGATGTCTTTCCTTTTGAAAAATTGCTAAACATTTCCAAAGTGATGGCACTGTTTTACATTCCTACCAGCAATATATGAGGGTTTCAGTGTCTCCACATTCTTGCTAACCCTTGTTATTGTCTCCCCCCCCCCCCCATTATAGGGACTCAGGCTGATAGAGAGCCACCATTTTGCACACTGTTGTTCAGTCAGATGAAGTGGCATCCCACTGTAGTTTCAATTTGCATTTCTCTAACGACTAATGACTGTGGAATGTTCTGAAAGAGATGGGAATACCAGATCACCTGACCTGCCTCTTGAGAAATTTGTATGCTGGTCAGGAAGCAACAGTTAGAACTGGACATGGAACAACAGACTGGTTCCAAATAGGAAAGGAGTACGTCAAGGCTGTATATTGTCACCCTGCTTATTTAACTTATATGCAGAGTACATCATGAGAAACGCTGGGCTGGAAGAAGCACAAGATGGAATCAAGATTGCTGGGAGAAATATCAATAACCTCAGATATGCAGATGACACCACTCTTATGGCAAAAAGTGAAGAGGAACTAAAAAGCCTCTTGATGAAAGTGAAAGAGGAGAGTGACAAAGTTGGCTTAAAGCTCAGCATTCAGAACACGAAGATCATGGCATCTGGTCCCATCACTTCATGGGAAATAGATGGGGAAACAGTGGCAGACTTTATTTTGGGGGGCTCCAAAATCACTGCAGATCGTGATTGTAGCCATGAAATTAAAAGACACTCGCTCCTTGGAAGGAAAATTATGACCAACCTAGATGGCATATTCAAAAGCAGAGACATTACTTTGCCAGCAAAGGTCTATCTAGTCAAGGCTATGGTTTTTCCAGTGATCATGTATGGATGTGAGTTGGACTGTGAAGAAAGCTGAGTGCCGAAGAGTTGATGCTTTTGAACTGTGGTGTTGGAGAAGACTCTTGAGAGTCCCTTGGACTGCAAGGAGATCCAACCAGTCCATTCTAAAGGAGATCAGTCCTGGGTGTTCATTGGAAGGACTGATGCTAAAGCTGAAACTCCAATACTTTAGCCACCTCATGCGAAGAGTTGACTCATTGGAAAAGACCCTGATGCTGGGAGGGATTGGGGGCAGGAGGAGAAGGGGACGACAGAGGATAAGATGGCTGGATGGCATCACCAACTCGATGGACATGAGTTTGGGTGAACTCCGGGAGTTGGTGATGGACAGGGAGGCCTGGCGTGCTGCGATTCATGGGGTTGCAAAGAGTCGGACACGACTGAGCGACTGAACTGAACTGAATGACTAATGATATAGAGTATCTTTTCATGTGTAGAGTGGACAATTATATATATACACATATATATAGGTGGGTGGAAAAATGTGTATTTAAATCCTTGAAGGTTCATTTTAAAATTGGGTTTTTTTTATTGTTGTGTTTAAGACGTTTTTTAAAAGATATATTTTGGATATAAGTCTATTTCCTCCTGCAAATTGTCTTTTCATACTTTTGACAGTTTTCTTAAAAGCTGTAAGGTTTTCTTTTTATTCTGATGAAGACTAATGTATCTATTTTTGCTTTCTGGCTTTTGCCTTTGGTGTCATATGTCTAATGTACCTGTAATAGTATACTTCATACTATTTAATCAATAGTATGAAGAAGAGATCAAGTTAGATCAAGTTAAAAAAAATTAACTCAGTACCTGTCTATACCACTCTTATAGTCTAAAAGCTTATATACAGTTGGATCTGATTTGGGCTCATTGTCAAAGCTTTGTTAGTTTTTCTTAAGGTGACTCCCAAAGTACCCTGAGTGTGGCATCCAAAAGAATAGCATTACCTACAGTTTTGCCTCAGCTCACCTTTGTATAAACACACTCTAAGCCTTTTATTAAATGTTTATTGAGTTGAATTTAATTGGAAAACAGTTTTAGGAAGAGAAGTGTGAACAATTTTGGAGCAGCCGACACTGTGATCCAGCACTGTTCACATTGTTCCCATTTCTGCTGAGGTCATCTCTGCTCTTGTCAAAACTCCTCTTTCAACACATTTTTCAATACAATTGAGGTCTTCGTTAGTGTTGTTTGTCAAATATTTCCAGTTCTCTCCTCTCTCTGAAGCTAGGTGTGATCACGTGCCTGGTTCCAGCAATGCAGTGAGTGAAAGCCTCCTGTGTCTGGGCCTGAGTTTGCTGGGTCGGCTGGTACTCTCCAGAGTTCTCTTTTATCTCCAGCAATGTGCAAAATGTGGTTTGATTGGATGGCATCACCGACTCAACAGACATGAATTTGAGAAAACTCCAAGAGATAGTGAAGGACAAGGAAGCCTGGCATGCTGCAGTCCCTAGGGTCACAAAGACTCGGACACGTCTTAGTGACTGAACAACAACGAAGTGCAGAATGGTGGCTGCTCTATCAGCCTGAGTTCATGAGTGGCTAAGGTTAGCAGAGCTTTCTCTTAAAGTTAAAAGAAAAAATTTTGTTGTTCGAAGCCATTAAATTTAGGGGAGAAAGTTAATGAAGAATCACAGCTTAACCCAACCAGTATACTGATTACTATCCTCCTACTCGTAAGTCTGGGTCTGCCTTCTCGTGTGGAGGGTAAAGTATGGCTTTCAGGCAGAGCATGAAGCAGCTGGACCTGGAGGCTTTCACACATAGGTCCCCATTCGCTCTTGTCAAATGCATAACTGCAACTACATTTTAGGGTAAGCTCACCACCTGGATACAGGACTTGAGTGTTCCAGAAGTGCTCCAGGGTCCAAAAGTGAAATGCCTGGGAAATTAACATTTCCATAAAGAGTAAAAGACATATTTATGTAATTGATCGAATAGGTAAAATTTTACAGAGGAAAAACAAAAAAATCCCAGTTTTCAGAGTAGGGCAAAACTTTCATTACATCCCAGAAAATATCACTATAAAGAAATACGATTTCTAAATCACTATAAAGGAATACATTCACCCAATTTGATACATATTTACCATTTTTGATCCGCTACAAGGCCTTTTATGCTTTATTAGTGAACATTTTATTATGCTCAATTTAATGGACGTTTACAAAACCCTTGATACTCCTACTGTGCCCATTCTCCCAAAACACTGAACACTGAGGCCTCAGCAAACTATAAATTGAGATAAGCTATGAACAATCGACATAAACAAAATAGGTGTATATATAATTTGATAAATTGATCATTTTGCATGTTGCTGCCTTGATCTAGAGCTTTTATGATCATAATGCAGATAACAGTTGAGAAAGAAAAGAGAGGAGCATTGTGCTATGGATTAAGGAGTTTTGATACACACTGGTTTGGGGGTTTTGTGTTGTTTCCTGGGTGATGATTAATTAGAATTTCAGTGTTTCTAGAAGAAAAAATCTAAGCTGAGAGTTTCAAAGGAAATTTAAGTTTATCCCCTTGGGTCTGTAAGAAACATAAAACTTCTTGGTATAAGAGCACTTCAATTAGGAAAGGATTCTACATTTTGAGGTTTAATGAACTGCCAGTATGAAATAATTATTAGCAAAGAAACTTAGGGACTACTATAAAACTAACTTTGGAATTAGACTTAACTATAGTATTCCACCAGCTAAAGTGTATTGCCATCATTATAGGCAGGCAACTTAAACATTAACTGAAATAATACATTTTTATCATGCATTATTTTTATAAAAACCCTCACACTTTGCAGACACAAGTGTTAGTTTTCAAAATATGCCTGAATCCAATACGTTGTATAAACATTTGAATCAATGCCTATAACCATATCTGAAGAGTAAACACTTTTAACAAGCCAAAAGAAACAACATTTACTTTATAGATAAGTAACTGTCTTCGTAGTCTGAAATCCATTATCTCCTCTCCTAACTTCCATCTGGGTTAATTTTAAATCATTCTTTTAACACTTGGGCTAGGCTTCCCCTTTCCAAAAGTCTTCCCTTGCCCACACACACACACACACCACTTAAGGTACTTCTATGCTTACTCCTTGGAAGGAAAGTTATGACCAACCTAGATAGCATATCGGAAAAGGCAACGGCACCCCCACTCCAGTACTCTTGCCTGGAAAATCCCATGGACGGAGGAGCCTAATGGGCTGCAGTCCACAGAGTTGCTAAGAGTCAGACACGACTGAGCGACCTTCACTTTCACTTCTCACTTTCATGCATTGGAGAAGGAAATGGCAACCCACTCCAGTGTTCTTGCCTGGAGAATCCCAGGGACGGGGGAGCCTGGTGGGCTGCCATCTATGGGGTCGCACAGAGTTGGACACGACTGAAGCAACTTAGCAGCAAGCATATTGAAAAGCAGAGACATTACTTTGCTCACAAAGGTCCATCTAGTCAAGGCTATGGTTTTTCCAGTGGTCATGTATGGATGTGAGAGTTGGATTGTGAAGAAAGCTGAGTGCCGAAGAATTGATGCTTTGAACTGTGGTGTTGGAGAAGACTCTTGAGAGTCCCTTGGACTGCAAGGAGGTCCAAACCAGTCCATCCTAAAGAAGATCAGTCCTGGGTGTTCATTGGAAGGACTGATGCTAAAGCTGAAACTCCAATACTTTTGGCCACTTCATGCGAAGAGTTTGACTCATTGGAAAAGAGTCTGATGCTGGAAGGGATTTGGGGGCAGGAGGAGAAGGGGATAACAGAGGATGAGATGGCTGGATGGCATCACCAACTCGATGGACCGTGAGTTGAGGTGAACTCCCGAGAGTTGGTGATGGACGCAGGGAGGCCTGGCGTGCTGCAGATGCAGAAGAGTCAGACGACGACTGAGCGACTGAACTGAAAACTGGAACTGATGCCATTGTCCACCTCAAAACTCTTGGCAGCATCTTCTATCATGGAGTTTACCTCTACTGTTTGTTTGCTACTTCTCCATGAGATACTCCTATTCTATCCACCATACAATAAATTCTTAAAGAAATGAATTTACCTTAATTATTTTTTATCCTCTAAGATCTAATATCAAGATGATAATGTCTGTTGAATAAATTAATACCATGAAGTTTTCAATATAGAAATTTAGTTTGTCTATAAAATTCAAAGTCAAAATGCATAGAAGTTGTATTAATTGGAAGGAAAGCAATAAAAGTTTCACTGTTGGATTATACTAATTGCACACTTATAAAACTCAAGAGAATCATATGAAAAATTGTTTTAAATAATAGAGTTGAATAACATGGTTGGGCACAAAATTACTGTTCAGAAATAAATCCTCTTTCTATATACAGATTCTCTAGAAACACAGCAGCCACTAGCCACATGTAACTATTTCAATTTTAATAACAATTAAACATTTTTTAAATTTGGTTTTATTAATAACATTGTCCATATCCCAAGTTCTCAACAGTCATTTGAAATGTGGGGGGAAAGAGCCAATTTGGAATTATTTTCCATAGGCCTGAGGAAAAAATAAACATGCAATAAAGGCCAGGAAAATCCTGAAAAAGAACAATAAGAGGAACAGTCTTTTAAGACATTAAAACACAAGCTTATAACAATTAAAATGTTTGAATAGACTGATATAAATCAAACAAGTTCTAGAAAACTTACTCCAACACCTATAAAAATTTTTGCATGTGACAAACAAGTTATTTCAAATCAATGGGAAA
>NW_020867925.1:0-49795 GCF_003369695.1 Bos indicus x Bos taurus | reverse complement strand
TGAAGTCAAGTGGGCCTTAGGAAGGCACCACTACGAACAAAGCTAGTGGAGGTGATGGAATTCCAGTTGAGCTATTTCAATTCTGAAAGATGATGCTGTGAAATTACTTGCTTAATATGCAGCAAATTTGGAAACTCAGCAGTGGCCACAGGACTGGAAAAGGTCAGTTTTCATTCCAGTCCCAAAGAAAGGAAATGCCAAAGAATGCTAAAAACTACTGCATAGTTGCACTCATCTCACACGCTAGTAAAGTAATGCTCAAAATTCTCCAAGCAGGCTTCAGCAATGCGTGAACCATTGAACTTGCAGATGTTCAAGCTGCGTTTAGAAAAGGCAGAGGAACCAGAGACCAAATTGCCAACATCTTCTGGATCATTTGAAAAAAGCAAAGAGCTCCAGAAAAACATCTATTTCTGCTTTATTGACTATGCCAAAGCCGACTGTGTGGATCACAATAAACTGTGGAAAATTCTGAAAGAGATGGGAATCCCAGACCACCTGACCTGCCTCTTGAGAAACCTATATGCAGGTCAGGAAGCAACAGTTAGAACTGGACATGAACAACAGACTGGTTCCATATAGGAAAAGGAGTATGTCAAGGTTGTTATTGGTCACCCTGCTTATTTAACTTATATGCAGAGTACAATCATGAGGAACACTGGAATGGAAAGAAGCACAAACTGGAATCAAGATTGCCAGGAGAAATATCAATAACCTCAGATATGCAGAGACACCACCCTTATGGCAGAAAGTGAAGAAGAACTAAAGAGCCTCTTGATGAAAGTGAAAGAGGAGAGTGAAAAAGTTGGCTTATTAAAGCTCAATGTTCAGAAAACTAAGATCATGGCATCCGGTCCCATCACTTCATGGCAAATAGATGGAGAAACAGTGGAAACAGTGACAGACTTTATTTGGGGGGGGCTCTCAAAATCACTGTAGATGGTGACTGCAGCCATGAAATAAAAGACGCTTACTCCTTGGAAGAAAAAGTTATGACCAACTAGTTGCTACTGCTAAGTCGCTTCAGTTCTATCCGACTCTGTGCGACCCCAGAGGACGGCAGCCCACCAGGCTCCCCATCCCTGGGATTCTCCAGGCAAGAACACTGGAGTGGGTTGCCATTGCCTTCTCTGGACTAACCTAGAACAGCATATTAAAAAGCAGAGAGACGTTACTTGCAATAAAGGTCTGTCTAGTCAAGGGCTATGGTTTTTCCAGTAGTCATGTATGGAGTAAGAGTTGGACTATAAAGTAAGCTGAGTGCAGAGGAATGCTTTTTGAATTGTGGTGTTGAAGAAGACTCTTGAGAGTCCCTTGGACTGCAGGACGCAACCAGTCCATCCTAAGGAGATCAGTCGGGGTGTTCATTGGAAGGACTGATGCTAAAGCTGAAGCTCCAATACTTTGCCCACCTGCGCAAAAGAGCTGACTCATTAGAAAAGACCCTGATGCTGGGAAAAATTGAGGGCAGGAGGAGGAGGAGGTAACAGAGGATGAGATCGTTGGACAGTATCACCGACTCAAAAGGACAGAGTTTGAGCAAACTTCCAAGAGATGGTGAAGGACAGGGAAGAGGTGTGCTTCAGTCCATGGGATAGCAAAGAGTCGGACACAAACTGAGTGACTGACAACAACTCACATTCTGAGATGGCCCACACTGTCTGTGGAGTGTGTTTCTCTTTAAATAAATCCACTCTTATCTATCACTTTGTCTCTCACTGAATTCTTCTGCAATTGAGACGTCAAGAACCTGAGCTCACTGAGTGCTGAAACCAGGTATGTGATCTCAGTTGGAAGACTGTGAGGTCAAGTTCCCAATCTGAGGTGCGTGGTGTTAAGAGGAACGGCTAGTCTATAGAGAAAAATCACCCCCCATACCCAGTTTCCGTGTTGCCACTTCTAAGGCTGCATAAGTGTCACTTGTGCCCAAATTCCCTCGGGAAGAGAGCTTGTGAGGCACTGCACTTCCAATCCATGGACTGTTTCCCTGAATAAAGGACATCACACTTGCTACTAAATTGTATTATTTCTGTCATTTAACACCACTCTTGGGCTTCCCTGGTAGCTCAGGTAAAATCTGAGCAGGAGACCCTGGTTGATTCCTGGGTCGGGAAGATCTGCTGGAGAGGAATAGGCTACCCACTCCAGTATTCTTGGGTGCCCTGGAGACTCAGCTGGTAAAGAATCCGCCTGCAATGTGGGAGACCTGGGTTCGACCCTGGGTTGGGAAGATCCCCTGGAGAAGGGAACAGCTACCCACTCCAGTGTTCTGGCCCAGAGAATCCCATGGTCCATGAGGGCACAAAGAGTGGGACACAACTGAGCAGCTTTCACTTTCACAGGGAATAGGTTAGGCTGCAGAGGACGAGATGGTTAGATGGCATCACCACCTCAATGCACATGAATTTGAGCAAACTCCAGGATACTGAAGGACAGAGGAGCCTCGTGTGCTACAGTCCATGGGATCAAGAAAGTCGGAGTGGACTAGGAACTGAACAACAGTTGATGAAGGTTGTCAATCAAAATGATTTGGGCTATGCAGTGCACAAGAAACGTGAGAGGACCTGAAATTTTACAGCTCGTAAGAAAGCTGGAAGACATTTTCCCAATCTGACAACCATCCTAAATTTACATGACATGGACAATAAGGGAGAGCACAGCAGTGGGAAAGGAGCTGGGTGGCGAACAATACCAGTTGGCTTATGGAAAATCAGTTAACTGACAGTAGGCATACAGAAGAGTCAGGGTGGCAGTCAGTAAGCCTTGTTTTGCACAAGTGAGTTTCAGCTACAATGGGAACATCTAACTGAATGGGACTAAGTAGAGAGGCTGGAATTAGAAACAGGGATCTGCAAATCACCAAAACAGAAAAAGAAGCTGGGAGCAGATGAGAGTACCTTAGGAGACAGAGGAGGGGACGACTAGAAAACAGTGATGGTTAAAGGCTGGGGAGAAATAAAGGGAGCCTTAAAAAAATACAAGAACTGGTTGAAAAGGCAAGAAGAAAACTAAAGGTGTCTAATGTCCCCTGAAACCATGGAAAAAGTGAGCATAATGAAAGCGGTTACTGGCGGTGGAGACTTCAGAGGTCAAACTGGAAGAAAGAAAAGCATTGTTGGGCTGACAGCTCGGTCAGCTGTGACCCATGAGAACGCTGCCTGCTGCTTGGCCAGGCTGGAATTGAGGTTCCAGTCACAGAGAGTTTTCAGGTGGCAGGGGTGGGGAGAGCGGTGGGTGGTAACTATCTTTAAACCACAATGGTTAGGTAAGAGTTTTCTACTGACTCCTTTAAGCTGAGCCTCAGAGCTCCCTGGAAAACAGGTCAAGGGTAGACACCTGACCATGGCCGCCACACCGGCCAGGCCGGGCTGCACCCTTCCTTCTGCACTTCCTCCCAACCCCAGGAATCCTTCCAGCAGGTGCACTTTCTCTGCCCCTGTCCGCTCTCCCCAGTACAACCCAGTCAGGTGCAAATGCAAACCCAGAAGTGCCCAGGGTGGTGGGGTGGACAGCAGAGAGAAGCAGGTGGGTAGAGGGTGAAGGACAGGCAGTGAAGGCAGCAGAAAGAAGGAAACTGGTGTGATTACTGGTACAGGATATGGTGGGGAAATCCAATGTTTCATGTTTCAGCCTAACTCTATAACAGAATTAATCAGACACCTCATTTCCACTTCCTGACACAATTTTACTGTCTTAAAGTCTAATCTCAAAACAAGAAACAGGGAAGAGCATTCCTAAAGCCACTGCCTTGAGTTTCAGGTATACACAATTTAGAAGTGAATTTATTTTGCAGAGGAATAGTTCAATTTCTAACACTTTCTAATACTTCTGTCAAAGAGATGAAGTGTAACTTTCTAGCAAGAGATGTATTTCAGGCAGAGCATGACACTCACTGATAAATATAACCATCAGATAGAACCTTTCTCAAAAATACTGGTTGTAACCACTTTTTTTAAAGTTCTATTCATCTTGAGAACTCTAAGTTATCTATGGGTTCCTACTGAATAAGTCATGAAGAAACTACAGAGGGCTACGATAACAAGGAAATCATTTCATGTGACTTCCCTAGTGATACCAAAGCGTGGGCAAAAATGACATAACATCAATATTAAGTTATCCCTTGGTTTACTGATGCTCAGTTGTGGCAAAAATATATATGAAGAACAAAAAAGGAAAAGCGAAAACCCATCGAGGCCTTAGAAAGCTTTGTCTTAGTTTCAAAAGCTGTACGTTACAAAGAAATCCTGTAAAAATCTTCAAGGTGGGTGTTTTGTCATTGTTAGGTTTAGAGTTTTTTTTTTAATCAGTTAGTTAGAAAAACAGTGTTCGTGCTGGATGACAAAAACACTGACTTACTTTGGTGCAAACTAAAAGATGCCTTAATGCCAATAGCTAATAGTAAAGGAGTAATTATTGCTTCAGGGCAGTTCAATTCACTCGCTCAGTCGTGTCCGACTCTTTGCGACCCCACGAAGCACAGCACGCCAGGCCTCCCTGTCCATCACCAACTCCCAGTTCATCAGACTCAGGTCCATCGAGTCAGTGATGCCATCCCATCCATCTCATCCTCTGTCGTCCCCCTTCTCCTTGGCCCCCAATCCCTCCCAGCATCAGAGTCTTTTCAATGAGTCAACTCTTCACATGAGGTGGCCAAAGTATGGAGTTCAGCTTTAGCATCAATTCCTTCCAAAGAATCCCAGGGCTGATCTCCTTCAAAATGGACTGAGAAGCCATAATATGCTCCACCAATCACAAGGATAGTTCAAACTGAAAAAGTCACTTTGGACACTGGAACCTCTGTGGTTTACGTAGTAAAACCCCACTACAACAGTAACCTCCTCATGTAGAAGTATTTTTACAGACTTTAAAGCTCACATCTCCCATGTGATTCTCACAAGCAAGCAGTGGAGAGGAGGCATTATACCATCGTGTGCCGTAATCTCAGTAAACTGAAATCTCCCAGAGCACAAGGACCAGGTTCCCACTGCCACTCACACAGCAAAGGCATTCTGAGCCCCGCACAGGTGGGAATGAGACAGAATCCATGACGGAAGCCGGCGAGCCTTTACAGTGGTTTTGCTCCAGGGGGTTAACACATGGCTAAATCAGTGTGCACAGATTCAACGAACGTTTAAAATCATTTTATAAGTATAAACTTTCCAGTTCTCAAAGCCCACCCAAAGCCTACACTGTCCTACTCTCAGTACCTTGGTGGAAACAGCAGAGGCCACAACATGCATGCCTGTGGGCAGCTGATTAGTTAGTAGCAGAGAGAGGAACCCAGGCCTCTACTTGCCCAGTTACAAAGCCATTATTGCTTAAACAGAAGACAATATAATACCCACAAAGCACACGATCAACTGGCACAAGAAGAGACAGCTAGCTCTGTTTCTAACTCATTTTCTACAGAATACTAAAAAAAAAAAAAAAAAAAAAAGGTATGCCCAAAGAGCCCGAACCAGCAAAGCAATGAGTGCTCTCTACCCAGAGTGGTCACGTGGGCATAGAAATCTAAATGCTTTTTAAGGAAAAAGAAAGCAAAAGAATCAATGTCACTGCAGAGCCTACAATAATAATAAATGTCTAAAAATCCTGCCTATGATTTTTCCAAGGTTATTAACTGAGACAAACCATTAGAAGATCTACATGGTCAAACTAATTTAAACCAAGTGTTGGGCCAAAATGGCAACTTCAAGGAACGATAAGCCCCAAAAGCTTAAAAATTAAACAGGGTGACCTTTTGAATAAATTTCGCGTTCAATTCTACAATGAAGGATAGCACCTCATTAGATGAAAGCCTTTATGCGGCTTTCAGAAAAAGCAGCTATTAAGCTTTCACTAAACTTAAAGGTAAAGTGCAATGTTCATAACAACAGGAGTAGAGAATGACACAGAACTTCAATTGTTTTTCCAGCACAACCTTTAGTAATAAGGAAATCGAAAAATTCACCTGCAACCCCCTGCTTCACCACAATCACTGAATGGTTCTAGTTTTCTTACCAAATAATAAAAGCATCAGTTTTCTCTACGTTGCCAACTCTGTGAAACACAAAGGAGTACAGTAGCCACTGTTAATAACAGCACCACCAGATACTGGTGCCTTTCGACTACAACCTGTGCCGCTGACTTTTGTATGTGTACACCTCACTGAAATCCTAAAACCTCACAAAGATGAAGTGCCCAAGTGGGCTACAAAGTTCTTGAATATGAACTCAAGAGCATCTAAAGCATTGTTGCTGTATTTCTGCAAACCCAACAAACCTACCTGCAAGTTCTGGAAGCACCAAAACTGCCTAAAGGAGCCTGAGAGAGCGCAGAGCCTAAGAGGGCACAACAGTGTTCAAGGGCTGTGTATCTATTTTTCATAGAAATCTGCCAGTGGAGAGCCAGGCCTAGCAAAGGCAGGAAAAAAAACACTGGTGCCTCGAAATCATTCTTCAAAAACCATAAGTTAAGTCATTCTTCATGTTTTTTTAGGAATCTGATGAAAGCCATAGATCTTCTTCCCAGAGACTCACATACAAAATTTGCATCATTTTAGAAGGCTTAAACTCCTAACATCCATCTACGTATTTTTTTTAATTTCAACTGATTGAGCTAAGAATCAACAGAAATGAGATTGAAAAAAAAAAAAAATGGGCACAAGAGTTCCTTAGAAATTGTTTGAAATGTTAGCACAATTCTGTCATGAGTAGTGAGCCTAGTTTTGATGCTTCTGACACATCTTCTGCAAAGACGTCACCAAAGTAAAGAAGGGAGTTTTAGGTGCTACCACTGACGCTCACCGTTTTCCTGTGCAATTCCTGTCGTTCAGGCCACCAACCTTGTTTATGGCAGACCACGCTGTGAGAGCCCACGTATGGCAGGGAGGCGGCTTGAGTATGAGTGAGTGACCTGGGCTTGTGAGAGACCTAGATTTGAGGACAACAGTCAAAAATAAGCAATGACTTGTGAACCTATGAACACAATTAAGTATACATAACAGTCTGCCGGTTCGGTGATATCATAAACCTGCTGCTGCTGCTAAGTCGCTTCAGTCGCTTCAGTCATGTCCAACTCTATGCGACCCCATAGATGGCAGCCCACTAGGCTCCTCTGTCTCTAGGATTCTCCAGCAAGAATACTGGAGTGGGTTGCCATTTCCTCTCCAATGCATGAAAGTGAAAAGTGAAGTCACTCAGTCATGTCCGACTCTTAGCGACCCCATGGACTGCAGCCTACCAGGCTCCTCTGTCCATGGGATTTTCCAGGCAAGAGTACTGGAGTGGGGTGCCATTGCCTTCTCCGATCATAAACCCTACTCTAAGATTATTCCTAAGGAATTTCTCCAAATGACTCAATCTGCCAAGCAGAGGGTCAGTAAGGTTTTATAGGTTACATTATTGGATACAGCTGTTTAATTCTTCACAACAGACCACATTCAACAATCCCATTAGTCCTAACTATGGCCAGAAACAAATCCAAATACACCTTGAGCCCTCATAAATACATTCTAATTTTTTTGTGATTAGCTGTTTCCTTTACTCCCACTCAGTGGGTAAATAATCCACCTGCAATGCAGGAGACACAGGAGATGCAGGTTAGATCCCTGGGTGGGAAGATCCCCTGGAGGAGGAAAACGGCAACTCACTCCAGTGTTCTTGCCTGGAAAATCCCATGGCAGGGGAGTCTGGCGGGTTATAGTACATGGGGTCAAAGAGTAGGGCACAACTGAACATACAGCACAATCTTTCCAGACTTTTCTAATCTCAGTAATACCCCTCTCCCCCTCCTACTCTCCCTTCTGCAGCCAATTTCCTTAATATTAACCCCTTTCTTTCTAATTAAACTGTCAGGCCTCCTGACGCATTTGATTAGACTCCTGTTTTGAAAGTTATTTGAAACAGCTTGATACTTCCAATGCTTCCATTTTATGATGAATCAGTATGCTCCATTTGGTATATTTGCTTTCAACAATTTTACACTGAGGATAAAACCAAAGAACACAGCAGGGCTTCTGATCTCACAAATCCCTGCTCCACAAGATACAGATTACCGCTCTGGCAGGCAGCACTATTAAATGACATCCAATACATCTTAAAATATTTTAAAAATTCCTATTCTCTCAGTTCTTTTGAAACCACCCATAAAACTTGAACCTGATCTCAAAAACAAAAAAAAAAACAATTATGTCAGAGATTGTTGTCAGTCTTTGTTTCTACTTTCCAATAGCATTTCAGCACAGAACCAGCGAGTTACCTCATTCCCACTGACAACAACAAATTCTGAGAGAGTGCCTTGTTTCCAGGGAGGAACTGCAGCCCCGACCTGAAACACACACACTGTTCATAGAAACAGATCTTTTAAAACAAAGCTAAGCAATGACAGTGTTCCCCAATACATACCCCACACCTGTGAGAAAAAGCACAAGTCCACAACACCAAACAACAGTTATTTTCACATGATATCAATGTATTTTAGAATGATTCTGGATTTACCAAGTCAAACCACATTGGAGGTCAGTTTAGTTTAGTTCAGTTCAGTTACTCAGTCACTCAGTCACGTCCAACTCTTTGCAACCCCATGGACCGCAGCACACCAGGCCTCCCTGTCCATCACCAACTCCTGGAGTTTACTCTAACTCATGTCCATTGAGTCAGTGATGCCATCCAATCATCTCATCCTCTGTTGTCCCCTTCTCCTCCTGCCTTCAATCTTTCCCAGAATCAGGGTCTTTTCAAATGAGTCAATTCTTCCCATCAGGTGGCCAAAGTATTGGAGTTTCAGCTTCAGCGTCAGTCCTTCCAATGAAATTCAGGACTGATTTCTTTTAGGATGGACTGGTTTGATCTCCTTACAGTCCAAGGGACTCTCAAGAGTTTCTCCAACACCACAGTTCAAAAGCATCAATTCTTGGCACTTAGCTTCCTTTATAGTCCTAATCTCAATGACACTTATGGAAAAACCATAGCCTTGACTAGATGGACCTTTGTTGGCAAAGTAATGTCTCTGCTTTTGAATATGCTATCTAGGTTGGTCATAACTTTTCTTCCAAGGAGTAAGCGTCTTTTAATTTCATGGCTGCAGTCACCATCTGCAGTTTTTGGAGCCCCCCAAAATAAAGTCTGTCACTTTTTCCATATTGTTCCCCATCTATTTGCCATGAAGTGATGGGACCAGATGCCATGATCTAGTTTTCTGAATGTTGAGCTTTAAAACAAACTGTTTCCACTCTCCTTTTTCACTTTCATCAAGAGGCCTCTTTAGTTCTTCACTTTCTGCCATCAGAGTAGTGTCATCTGCATATCTGAGGTTGCTGATATTTCTCCCAGCAATCTTGGTTTCAGCTTGTGCTTCATCGAGCCCAGCATTTCTCATGATGTACTCTGCATATAACTTAAATAAGCAGGGTGACAATATACAGCCTTGACATATTTCTCCATATCTGGAACCAGTCTGTTCCATGTCCAGTTCTAACTGTTGCTTCCTGACCTGCATACAGATTTCTCAAGAGGCAGGTCAGGTGGTCTGGTATTCCCATCTCTTTCACAATTTTCCACAGTTTGTTGTGATCCACACAGTCAAAGGCTCTGGCATAGTCAATAAAGCAGAAGTACATGTTTTCTGGAACTCTCTTGTTTTTCAGTGATCCAACGGATACTGGCAGTTTTATCTCTGGTTCCTCTGCCTTTTCTAAATCCAGCTTGAACATCTGGAAGTTCACGGTTCACATACTGTTGAAGCCTGGCTTGGAGAATTTTGAGTTATTACTTTACTAGTGTGTAAGATGAGTGCATTGTGTAGTAGTTTGACCATTCTTTGGCATTGCCTTTCTTTGGGATTGGAATGAAAACTGACCTTTTCCAGTCCTGTGGCCACTGCTGAGTTTTCCAATTTCTGGCTATTGAGTGCAGCACTTTCACAGCATCCTCTTTTAGGATTTGAAATAGCTCACTGCAATCCATCACCTCCACTAGCTTTGTTCGCAGTGGCTTCCTAAGGCCCAGTTGACTTTGCATTCCAGGTCTGGCTCTAGGTGAGTGATCACATCACCATGATTATCTGGGACGTGAAGATCTTTTTTTACAGTTTTTTCTATATTCTTGCCACCTCTCTCTTAATATCTTCTGCTTCTATTAGGTCCATACCAATTCTGTCCTTTATTGAGTCCATCTTTGCATGAATGTTCCCTTTGTATCTCTAATTTTCTTGATGAGATCTCTAGTCATTCCAATTGTTTTCCTCTTATTTCTTTGCATTGATCACTGAGGAAGGCTTTCTTATTCTCCTTGCTATTCTTTGGAACTCTGCATTCAAATGGGTGTATTTTTCCTTGTCTCCTTTGCTCTTTGCTCTCTTCTTTTCACAGCTATTTGTAAGGCCTCCTCAGACAGCCATTTTGCTTTTTTGCATTTTTCTTGGGGATGGTCTTGATCCCTGTCTCCTGTACAATGTCACAAACCTCCATCCTCAGTTCATCAGGCGCTCTATCAGATCTAATCCTTGAATCTATTTGTCACTTCCACTGTATAATTGTAAGGGATTAAATTTAGGTCATACCTGAATGGTCTACTGGTTTTCCCTACTTTCTTCAATTTAAGTCTGAATTTGGCAATACAGAGCTCATGAACTGAGCCACAGTCAGCTCCCAGTTCTTGTTTTGCTGACTGTATAGAGCTTCTCCACCTTTGGCTGCAAAAAAATAATCAATCTGATCTTAGTATTGACTAGCTGGTGATGGCCATGTGTAGAGTCTTCTCTTGTGTTGTTGGAAGAGGGTGTTTGCTATGACCAGAGCATTCGCTTGGCAAAACTCTATTAGCCTTTGCCCTGCTACATTCTGTACTCCCAGGCCAAATTTGCCTGTTACTCCAGGTGTTTCTTGACTTCCTACTTTTGCATTCCAGTCCCCTATATTGAAAAGGACATCTTTTTTGGGTGTTAGCTCTTGAAGCTCTTGTAGGTCTTCACAGAACTGTTCAACTTCAGCTTCTTCAGCATTACTGGTCAGGGCATAGACTTGGATTACCGTGATACTGAATGGTTTGCCTTGGAAACAAACAGAGATCATTCTGTCATTTTTGAGATTGCTTCCAAGTACTGCATTTGGACTCTTTTGTTGACTATGAGGGCTACTCCATTTCTTCTAAGGGATTCTTGCCATCAGTAGTAGATATAATGATCATCTGAGTTAAATTCACCCATTCCAGTCCATTTTAGTTGACATTGGAGGTAGGCAGCAGTAAATCCTGCTGTATTTACTCACTACTTAGAGCACCAGCTGGAGAAGGCATTGGCAACCCACTCCATATCTTGCCTGGAGAATCCCAGGGACAGAGGAGCCTAGTGGGCTGGCATCTATGGGTTGCACAGAGTTGGACACGACTGAAGCGACTTAGCAGCAGCAGCAGCAGCAGTATAACACCAGCAAGAACATGTTCTCCGGAGCTTTAATCCTGGCTTCTATCACTTATTTGCTGTGGGACCTCTTTACAGCTTAAGTCTCATCTGTAGACTGGCCTAACTGTACTCACTTCACAGAGAGATTAAATAGTTTTTTTTTTTTTTTTAATGAAAAACAACTGGAACAGTGCTATTATTATGAGCTGACTTTAATTTCTTGTATAAAAGTTCAAAGTGACAGGGACAGGTGATTATATCACCCTTTAGCTATTTCAAAACCATTTAACTCATAAGATAAAATTGTCATTTAAAGACTTAAAAAGTCCCAATCATATCTTGTTTTCACTTGTATATTTTTTCTTAAAAAAAATTTTAATTGGAGGGTAATTGCTTTATAAGCTTTACAACGCGTGCTGCTTTCCACTGCACAACACCACGAGTCAGTTCTAAGTATGCATTATCCCCTCCCTCTTGAGCCTCCTTTCCCACATATATCCTAAAGACTTGCAATTCTCAGGCACTAGCTTTAGAATGTTCAAGCACAGCAAGCTATTGTGACAGAACCAGGAACACAGAATCATGAACTGAACCAAGAAAAGGAGGGTTCCAGCCAAAGCTCAGTGTATTTGTTGAAAAGAAGAAGAAAAGGTCAATGATATGGAATATACTTCCAAAAGCAGGAGAATGAAACCAGCCAATTTTGAAAAGGAATAGTGGAATGTGATAACTCACCTCATCTCCAGGTTTGAAGTACCTTACATCAAGTCCACACTCCATCACCACACCAGACACATCCCGACCCAGAGTCAGAGGAAATTCTTCTCCTTTGATTTTAACATGTAAAGGATCACGTTTCATATTTAAAGCTGTGGCTCCATAACCACCTAGAAGATACAATTTACTTTTTCTTTCAAAAGAATGAGATGCTTTCAAAACTGCTGCAGTTATGGGCCAGGTACAATTCTAGATCCTCAAGAAGTAGATTATAATCAATCTTACAAATTTTTTACCATCACACAGGAAAGCATAAAAACAATGAGTGTTGTTCCTTTCAAAGGAAATTACTAGGAAAGTTATAATCACTTTAAAGAAATTTTATATTGGACTATAGTTAATTAACAATCACTTTTTGAAATTCTAATTCTGAAACGGTCTTGAGAACTGGTCTTTGAAGTTGGTTTCCTTATTAATTTACTCATTCATGAACTTTTTCAACACGAAATCATTTGAAGCCAAGTCTGGTAAAGTAGATAAATGTCAAAGTTGTCTGACAAAATAAATAAGGCATAGGTATAGTATCTGATACTAACACACTGGTCTACGAGTAATTGTCCCTGTCTCCCCAAAAATGTTTCTAAAACACCTTTGGGTTAAGTGTAAGATTCCCAGATGGAAAAGAACCACTTGGTTGCATCAACTCGATATGCTAATCAGGCTGATTGCATTATTATATATCTTTTTTATTTAAGAATATTTACATAAATATCAACAAACTGAAAATTTCCTCTGATCACTTTTTTGTTTTTCAAAATAAATTGGCTACATATAATAATCCAAAGTAGTTTATTACACATCATCCACACATAAAATGGTTTTCTAAGGCACAAAAGTGTCTGCGGTCATCTTTTCTGCTTGACATCCTCCTGAGAACATTTCTGCTACGTGAGGCTCTCCTAGATAAGCAATTTGCTCATCTTTTTAGGGTCATGCACCGCAATTCATGCTCCAGAATCACTAAACCATCCTGAAAGTCTCCCCTGTTCTCCCACTCATCCTCATCAGATCTTAACGATGAGGGAGAAACCAGCAAAGGAGCCCAAGAAGGCTTGGCTAATGAAAAGGTATCCAGAAAGTCAAGTGAAGAGGGCCATTTAAAGAAGTCAGATGCTGCTGCCAGGGAAGAAAGTTTTCAAACAAGGTCAGGAGCTGCCAATAGACCTTTAAGAAACAAAAAAAATTCCCCCCAAAACAAAATATAGGATCCAAACAGACAGCTTGGTGACATTTTTAGGAGCAGTTGCTGCTATGGCATGTGGTGACAGAGTATGGGAATGAGGAACTGAACACCATGAGAACATTCAATTCTTCCAAATATTGAGAGTTTCTATAGAGAGTGGGAAAATGGTGCAGGGAGAAGGGAAAGGGATGGATGAAAGATGTTGGTGGTGGGTGGTGGTGGTTTAGTTGCTACATTGTGTCCGACTCTTGTGATCCCACAGACTGTACTCCACCAGACTCCTTTGTCCATGGGATTCTCCAGGCAAGAATACTGGAGTGAGTTGCCATTTCTTTCTCCAGGGGATCTTCCCAACCTAGGGATCAAGCCCTGGTCTCCTGCATTGCAGGCGAATTCTTCAACCTGAGCCACCAGGGAAGCCCACTGAAGGACTTTTAAGTCTTTTTTTTTTTTTTGGTCCTCTTTAGGAGTGGAGAAATAACAGCCAATGTGAGTGATCCAGTGGAAAGGGAAACACTAAAGATACAGGAGACAATTGCTGAAACAATGCTCCTGAGTGGGTGAGCAGGCATGGGGTCTAGAACCTTGGTGGAGGGCTGGCCTTATATGGGAACAATGACATTTAATCCATACAGCAAGAGGTAGAGAATACAGGGAGAGAAGCTGACAGGGGAGTGCAGAAGTTGTTTTTCTAATAAAAAATCAAGACACATGGAAGAAAGCATTTTAAAATTGGGCAAGTCCAAAAAATCTAAGCTGATGGCCACCATGCCGATATTAGATACATGCCAGCTGGCTAGTTAGGAGTGCATTCTACCAGGGGGGAAATAACTTCCCATGTAACTATACAAAAATCACATTTTAGTCTTCCTATTCCTTTTCTCCCTCCTCTCAAACACAATAAAACAATTATTCACTGAAATTCCTATGTGATTTGATCAACAAAAGTGGGAATTTAGTCAAGTAAAATTTTCAAGCTGCCAAAAAAAAAAACCACTCCAGTCCCTTTCTGAGCTTCACAGCCTGCAAAAGAAGGCTGTTTTCTCGGTTACTTGGATATCGACTGAGTAGTCCTGGCTCACTGGTACCAGCTAAACTAGTCCAAATCCAGAAATAGCTGGTAGTTAGGAACTGAGAATCTGCTTGGAGACAGTGAATGGGGCCTTCTGTGTCATTGTTAGAGGTGATCAGTTTGGTTCAGAGATGGAACGACCTGGACAATCCTAAATCTGCCATCAGTTTCAAAAGCTTTGATCTTATCTAAAGAAACGAAACTTTGTTGGTATGATGCTGTTGGCTGAATTTTTTTTTCTATTTTAAGATAATTCACTTCATTACCCATTTATATGATTTATGATTTTATATCCAACAACAGTAGCCATCTCCAGAAAAATAGGTGGCTCTCATCTTTCAAAATAGACATGTCCTTGCTTTCTTGTCAAGGGAAATAATGCTCCCTATAGTTTACAATTTCATTTCTCCAAGCTACCATTTCAGGTATCTTCTGCAACAGTAATCATACATTCTCAAATAAGAATCCATGGGCAGGAAATACAGAGGATAACTACAAATAATATTACCCATTCAAGTCATTAAAAAACTATGATGTCTCAAGAATACTATATAAAAGTAAAATGTTATTAAATAGCAGCCAAGAAAGTGCAGATTCAGCCATTCTACTGAATTAAAATGTACAATGTAACACAAATACATAAACTGTGCGTGTGCATTCAAAGAAATGAAAAGTTAACAACTTATTGACTGGAGATGTATTAATATGTTTTTGTCACTCGAACATTATTGACCAGAGATTTTTAATAAAATTGCTGGGCACAGGCACTGATTTCTACAAAAAATCCCCTGGTCATCAATAATGTTAAAGATCTAAACAAAGACAAAATGCTTTAAAATTGCTCAAGGATTAAAAAAAAATATTTTACTTTGTATCAAATTAGAATGAAAATATAAAGTGACATTAATGACTGAACAACTACATATGTGAAACACCAAAAAAGGCTATAGTTTGAGGGCATGGGCTACTCAAAAGAGCTTCTAATCAAGGAGATGGCAAATGCATGACTGCTCACTAGGTATATAGTACAAACGAGATAATTCCAATAGGAGTCTCTCTGTTGGCTCAATGTGTAAAAAGTTTACCTGCCAATGAAGGAGACATGGGTTCAATCCCTTATGTGAGAAGATCCCACATACCACAGAGTAAGCCCATGTGCCACAACTACTGAGCCTGTGCTCTAGAGCCTGGGCCCTGCAACAACTGAGCCCACGTGCCAAAACTACCGAAGCCCAAGTGCCCTGGAGTCCATCCGCTGCAGCAAGAAGCCGCTGCAGTAAGAAGCCCAAGCACTGCTGCTACAGAGCAGTCCATGCAGCAGGGAAGACCAAGCACAACCCAAAATAGACAACAAAGTTTTTTTAAAAAAGGTAATTCTGATAAACACTAAATTATCTTCATGCCCAATGGAAACAGAGTAAGCTGAAACACCTAGCAGTAGCAACTATTCTAAGCAAACAAAAGGAAACAAGTGTATCTTTCATGGGGCAATCGCCATAAAATCATTTAAACATATCTCTTTCCCCACAAAGAAATGTGTAATAGCTGTTCCTCATATGTCTAGATCAGCACTGTCCAACAGGGATGTAATGCAAGCCACATATCTAACTTAAAATTTTCAAGCAGACACTAAAAAGTGAAAAGAAAGTGAAATTAATGCTAATAATATTTTACTTAATATATCCAAAATATTATCAGATCAATATATAATGAACATAAAATTAATAAGACATTTTACACTCATTTTTTACTAAGTCTTGAAATCTAGTGTATATTTTATACTAACTGTACATCCCAATTCAGACTAGCCACATTTCAATTGCTCACTTTTTGTCGTTATTTTCCAAAGTGAAAGTAATTCACAGTAATCAATCTTTTCAGCACTGTAATAACTGCATAAGGAATATAGTGCACTCCAAGCTTTGTCAATAACCCCTAGCAGAAATTAAGATAACATTATTTCCATTGAAGATGGAGCACAACAGAAAAGCATATTTTAACTTCCAAGGGCAGAACGCAACAACAAAATGAGGAAGAGTACTGTGTCCATATTTTGGCATCCTGTTCTGCTGCTTTGTCCACTGAACCGTTAGAAAAAGCTGGGAGTAGTGGAAGGGCAAACTCAAATTATTATGAAAATGCAAATTCTGAACTGATGTGAAAACATAACCATACCTTTAAAACCTGTGATGGACCTCAGAACATCATAAAGTTCCTAGCAAAATGTACCAGAAAGTTAGCTGTGGATACAATCCTCAAGTCCCAATTTACATTTTTAAGGTAGCACTGGAAGCAATTCAAACTTATATTTTGTAAAAGATTTAAGCATACCATGGACATTGCCAGTTCAAAAATTTTTGAAATACCTACTGGGATACTGTCAAAACCCTAAACCATTTCTTTGTGTTAATCCCCCCAGAAGTAGTCATAACAACTAATCTTTTAAAACTGATCCTTGATGAGGCTGTCTCAAGTTAAAAAAAAAAAAAAAAAAAGGTAATGAGCAATGTCTTTTGACACTTACTTCTCATATTAACATCTATAGGATTTATACTTGCAGCGTGAACTTTGATAATGACTTCATTTGGATAGTGTATCATTGGTATCATCATGTTCTGGGTAAATCGAAGCACTTCATTACTCCCATATTTATCTATCACCCAAGCAGGCATGACAGTGCTTCTTGGAGAGGTAGTACTAATTTTTCGAACTGAAGGCTTTTGTACAACTTGGCTTCTCCAGAAGCAAACCGCAGTGCATGCATTTCTTCTAAACACACAGGTCTTCAGAAATCCCATTGTAAACAGTGGTTGAATTACGTGCCCTAATTAAAAGGCACTTAAACGGGATCAAACCCTCACACCTGAATTCCGTCAAATTCCGTCTGAATTCCGCCACTCTGGCTGGTTTCAAAGCTGAGAATTTTAAAATGCAGACAGATTAATGGAGCAATCAAAGAAAGAAGAGTATGGATTTACTTTACTCTTCACATCTGAAATACTCCAATTCCCATTCCAATCAGTATGCCATTCATTCTCCTCCTCCCTTACACCAGCTCCCCTTAAAAGCAAAACCCCTAAAATCCTGCCCTGTCCCAGAGCCCTCTGAGGGAGAAGCCGACTCCTCTCGCGATCCAGACGCCACAGAAATTCACACACTTCCAGGCTTCCGCCGCGACCCTAGCCCGGAGTCTCCTTGTCACGCTTTCTCTTTCCCTTCGGGACTTGCTTAGCGGCACCAGCCAATCGTGTGCAAAGATCATTTGCCTTGGGCTGCAATTCGACCAATCCGAGAACTCGGTGCTGACAGGTTCTGTGATGATCAAAGATGGCTGCGCACATGTAATACCAGCAGCGGCAACTGACCTTTCTGTTCTTCTCGTCACCTGGTCCCTGGGGTGGCAGACGGGGCACGAGGACCATGTTGGGCCGGACCCTGCGAGAAGTGAGTCGAATTGTCTGCTGAGGGTCCAAGAGGTCGGGAAGATTCGGGGAGTCCTTCTTCTTGTGGACGAGGGGCTCCCCCTTCCTAACCGCGTCTTGGTCAGCCTCGCTGCCTTCTGCCTTAGAACTTGGGGGGATTCGGACCTCCGAGTCCTTAGGCTGTGCTCCTTGTATCCTTTCGGAGTTATATTCTCAGCGGGGAAGGCTTCTGCCCCGCGGCGTTGTGGGGTGGAAGGCAGAGTGGCTTCTCTCGATTATTCGTTTGCTCAGGCTGCCTCCAGCTCTTGATGGCCTCGAGGTAGGCTCGGCCATATAACGGGGATTTAGCTAGTCCTTGTCCACTACACTCATCTGATGCAGTCCTCACTAAGGACCCCGCAAATCTGTCCCTTGCAAAAGCCAAACTAGTGATTCTTAGCTCCCCACCCCAACCCCGCATATATTCATTCTCCAAGCTTCCACAACCACCAAGATACCTACGATTTTCTTACCTGTGTCTCCATTTCCTCCACCTTATTTTTGAACTCTAGGCTATATTTGTGAATGTCTTCTGGACAGCTCTTCCAAATGTCCCACAAGCACCCCAGACTCAATTTAACCGAAGTTGACTTAATCATTGTAACAGAACCACCTCTTGCATCTCAACCTACATCATAAAAAACAAAAAACATGATTTCTGATATTCTCTTGTTCAGGATACAAGTGTTATTCCAGTTACCCTTAGATTTTTCTTCATATGTCATGTCCAATAGGTCACTAAATTCTGTTCATTCTTTTTTGAAATTATGTCTGGAGTCTGTTCTCTCATTTTGTCCCTGCTCTTAGGGCTTTAATTCAGATCTCCTTGCTTTCTGGCACAGATCTCCCGACCTGCCCAGCTGTCTGATAGCAGACCCACTGCTATCAGAATCACCTTGGGCCCTCCTTAAAAACTACAGCTGTGTCCCCCTCATGCAGGTCATTATGGTAAGACCCAGAGGATATGGTTTAACCTTAGCTCCCAGGTGATTCTGCTGATAGATTTAGCAATTGAGGACCTACCCCACCTTCCATCTTCCATTTGCCTTCCATCTTCCATTTGTATCTTCACTTGGAAAGTCTTTTTCTTTTTCCAACTGGCAGCCTTTTAGAAAACTATAAATTATGAGAACTTTAAATCCATTGGCTTTAAATGATGAACAGCTATTCCCTCAATACATTTTGTTTTACCATACTAAAATTGCATCTGCTTATACTGTCAGTGAACAATCTAATTTGTTCTTGAAATTTTTAAAAAATATTTTAACTACCAACTTAATGTAAAGTGAAATACAACCTAAAAAAATGGGGTATTTTTTTTTTCTGCCCTTTCCCCCAGCACTGCCTTTTTTGTACCAGCCTTCCTCACTAATGTTGTCCAGTGAGCCATTGTGAGAGCAATTTTTACCTCAAGGGGGAAAATATATTTAGGGAATCTGACCCAAGGGTAGCCAGAAAGTTGCCTTGACATGATTACTTTCACTTAGTCTCTCCTTTAACAAATATTTATTGATACCTATTGTGCAAAACATTATTTGGTTATTTTCCCAGACCCTAATATATCTTCTGTCCACTCTGTTATTTCCACATCATTGTACCAGTGCCCCAAATTCTATGAATTAGAGATTAATTTAGTACATATTCCATTTTAAAGATGGATCTTTACACATTCCATATGTAAAGATGCCTGGGACAGTTGAATGATTTATCCATTGTAATTATAATCAATCAGATTTCTCTCCATCACACTCTAGCTGAGATTATCAATTGAAGGAAGAGAACATTTGTAGGGGAGGGTATTTGGGGAAGGACTGGAAACTGGTGTTTTGAGATAACTTGAGGGACCTGAGTGGAGGCTTAGGGCAGTAGAGGAGCCCTGGGAAGAAGCACTGGTGTGTGTGTGAGTCACTCAGTCACGGCCGACTCTTTGCAGCCCCGTGGACTGTAGCCCACCAGGCTTCTCTGTCCATGCGATTCTCCAGGCAAGAATACTGGATTGCCATTCCCTTCTCCAGAGGATTTCCCAACCCAGGGAACGAATCCTGGTCTCCTGCATTGCTGGCAGATTCTTTACCATTTGGACTATAGAGAAGCACTAAAAAAGAGGTAAAATGCCAAATGGGAGATAAAACTGCTACTTGTAAATTTTACCCAGGTATGTTCAGGAAAGGGAAGAATCTTACTTTCACTCTTTGTATTTTAGTGGCCTGATCCCAGTGTTACTAGGAACCAAACACCACACTAGTATTACTGGCCCTATAATTATATTAAACGGTTATTGTTATATTAAAGAAAATTAATTTTTATATCCAACAGGTTTCTTGGGGGTCTAGCCTAAGAACATCTAATTGCTGTTCTATGGGAAAATAGATTCCAAATTTTAAACATCTCAGTTCATTCATTAACATTTATTGAGCACCTCTGTGTTCTAGACATTGAGGATCAACATGAAGAAAGAAATTCCTGCCCTTATGAAACCTACGTTTGTGTGGGGAAGGAGGCATTAAGTAAGTTTAATAATATAATTTCAAGTAGTATACGTGCTATGAAGAAAGGTTAAGCGGGCTATTTTGTTGTTCAGTGACTCAGTCCTGCCCGACTCTACAACCTCATGGACTGCAGCACGCCAGGCTTCGCTGTCCTTCACTATCTCCCAGAGTGTGCTCAGACTCATGTCCATTGTGTCAGTGATGCCATCCAACCATCTCATTCTCTGTCACCCCTTTTCCCTCAGTCTTTCCAGCATCAGAGTATAGTGAGAATTAGTTGGGGGATATGGATTTTAAAGTGATCAGGAAAGTTTCTCTGACTGAGTGGGTGGTATATAATAGAGACCTGAAAGATAAAAAGGGTGAACCCTGGGAGAACTGGGAGAAGGGTCTTTGAGGCAGGAAGAAGAGTAAGTGGAAAATCCCTGAAGCAGGGGCAAACTTGACATGTTCAAGGAAGCTCTCTTCTCACCCAAGAGAAGCAGGAACCAGATGACCTTTCAGGCCATGAGAAGGAATGTGGGTTTTATTCTAAATGTAATGCAAATCCTCTAGAAGGTTGTGAGTCTTTGGACATGATCTGATTTAAAATTTAAAAAGCTCCAGGCTACTCAGGATTGTGGTCTGGAGGAAGGCAAATGGAGAAGCAGGGGGCCAGTTAGAAGGCCGTTGCCTTGCCAAGAGCTGATGCAGCATGAATAGGGTGGTGGGAGCAGAAGTAATACAGAATAGGGGTTTTGTTTCTTAAGTTTGGGCTTTCTGACAGATTGGATATAGGTTTGATGGAAAGAGACGAGTCAAGGAGGATGCTTGGATTTGGGGCCTGGGCAAGTGGCACAGTGGTAAAGAATCCACCTGCCAGTGCAGGAGACACAAGAGATGCAGGTTCAATCCCTGGGTCAGGAAAATCCCCTGGAGAAGGAAATGGCAACCCACTCTACTATTCTTGCCTGGAGAATTCATGGACAGAGGCCCCATAGTTCATGGGGTCACAAACAGTCAGACACAGCTGAGCACAGCACACAGAATCAAGATGGGAAAGATTCTACAGGGAGCGTGTTGTGAGGAGAAAGTTATCAAGACAGGATAATTTTGAGATGCCTCCAAAGATATCCAAGCGAAGAGGTTGGTTAAGCAGATGGATATAGGAATGTGGAGATCAAGAGAGAAGCTAGGTATGAAAATATGAGTTGGCCAGAGTGGAGGAGATAATTGAAGTCATGCAGTCAGATGAGATCATCTGGGAAGCTGAGTGAAAATATAGAAGAAGGGATAATACTTTCCAACATTTCGAGGTCAGCAGCAGGAAGCACAGCTAGCAAAAGAGACTTGAAGGAATGGCCTTAAGTAAGGCAGGAGGAAACCAGAAGGGCTTGGTCTCCTGAAATACAAGTGGAAAAGAAGTGCTTCCAGGAGCGGGTGATGTTGAATGCCGATCCAGACTGAGTGTGACTGCTGGATTTAGGAACGTGAAGCTGACTGGTGATCTTGAAGTGCTGTTTCTTGGAACAATGGAGACAAAAGCAAGAATGTTAAATGGGTGTGTTAAAGAGAGTACCAGTCAACCAGACACACTCAGCTTCCAAGGGCTCTTCTATACCTTCAGCATTTATCAAGACAGTTTTTCTTCTGAAAGTCCTTTTCCTCAGTGAATCTCTGATGTTATTAATACCTGTGAAGTTAACAAAATGTTCTCTATCAGTTACAGAGGAGTAAATGCTATTACACTTTGCACAGAGAAGTAGTGTAGTGGTCCGAAGCATGGGCTTCATAAACAAGATCAGACCTTGGTTGAATCCCAGCTCTGTTGCTTTCTAGCTATGTGATTTTAAGCAGGAACTTTGGTAATTTATCTGTAGATTAGAAATAATAATATCAGCCTGTTAATGTGGATATAAAGGTTAAATGAAATGTATAGGATAACACCTGGAACTAAGAGCTATTATTAGCACTGATTTTGTTACAGTGACAAAATTACTAGATTATATGTGTTTATAGTTTTCTTTGGAAGGACTGAAGCTGAAACTCCAGTACTTTGGCCACTTCATGCAAAGAGTTGACTCATTGGAAAAGACTCTGATGCTGGGAGGGATTGGGGGCAGGAGGAGAAGGGGACGACAGAGGATGAGATGGTTGGATGGCATCACTGACTCGATGGACGTGAGTCTCAGTGAACTCTGGGAGTTGGTGATGGACAGGGAAGCCTGGCGTGCTGCAATTCATGGGGTCGCAAAGAGTCGGACACGACTGAGCAACTGAACTGAACTGATAGTTTTCTTTTCCCTGGTCCTCTAAGAAGAGTAGTTCCTGCGGAAGATTTCCTCATTTTTACAAGAAGGCATATTACTTTTCTATTGTTGCATAACAAACTTGGCTTAAAATAACACAGTCTTAAAACACCCACAGTCTGATCATCTCACAGTTTTGTGGGTCAGGGCTGGCGTGGCTGGGTTCTCTACTCAGTTTAACAAGGCTGGTCGTAAGGTGTCAACCAGAGCTGCAGATTCTTTGCATGCCTTGGGATCCTCTTTCCACCTCACTGGTGGGCAGAATCCATTGCTTTGAGGTTGGAGGACTGAGATCCCAGTTTTCCTGCTGGATGGTAGAGTAAATGAGCTCAGGAGACAGGATATGTGGGATGATGATTAGAACTGAGGTTTGGGAGAATATACAGATGCTGGTAATGACATAGTCTGGGCTGTGACCATGTGAGTGGGTAACTGGAGTGAAGTGAAGAGTTTGTGTCAAGGGAGTTCAAGAACTGAGAGGCCCGGTGACAGTGTACCTGACTTGAAGTTTAAAGTCAACAAAAATAGCTACAGTGAACCAGCTGCTAAAATCTTTCATAAATGAAAAGGAGTACCAGGGAGACTGTTAGAGTAATATAATCTCCTCCAAGACCTGTGCTTCAGATGAGCTGGGGGTTTTGAGAAAAGAGGCAAGAAAAAGGCATTGAGGACAAGGGCAACACCTGCCCACACAATCTCCCCTCCCCACTGGACTCTGGTACATGGTAAGTAAGAACTAAAACGGCCATCCTGTGGGAAAACTGCAGGAGAAGCAGTGGCCTTAAGGAAAATCTAGTTTCCATTTGAGAAGAGAAATGCTAGGGAGAGAGAATTTGTTTTCTTAATGAAAACTTTTCCACTTGATTTCATCTTCTATTCAGATATGACACTTTTAGTTTTGCTCCAGGGGATCTTACTATTTGTCATAATCCTTGTGCCTAGTCCATTCTAGCTAATTAGCATCTTTGTTTTCATTTCCCTTCTTGATTTTCTCAAATCTAGATTTCCTAAATACGGTCCTAACAAAGATCACCATTTAAAATGAGTACTCCCAGAATAGTATGCAGCTTCCTTAAAAAAAACAAAAATAGACCTACTATATGACCCTGCAGTCCCACTCCTGGGCATATATCCAGAGAAAACCATAATTTGAAAAGATGTATGCACCTCACTGTTCATTTCAAGACTATTTACAATAGCCAGAACATGGAAACAACCTGAATGTCCAACAGATGAAAGGATAAAGAAGATGTGCTATATTTACACAATGGAACATTCAGATCAGATCAGATCAGTCGCTCAGTCGTGTCCGACTCTTTGCGACCCCATGAATCACAGCACGCCAGGCCTCCCTGTCCATCACCAACTCCTGGAGTTCACTCCGACTCACATCCATCGAGTCAGTGATTCCATCCAGCCATCTCATCCTCTGTCGTCCCCTTCTCCTCCTGCCCCCAATCCCTCCCAGCATCAGAGTCTTTTCCAATGAGTCAACTCTTTGCATGAAGTGGCCAAAGTACTGGAGTTTCAGCTTCAGCATCATTCCTTCTAAAGAAATCCCAGGGCTGATCTCCTTCAGAATGGACTGGTTGGATCTCCTTGCAGTCCAAGGGACTCCCAAGAGTCTTCTCCAACACCACAGTTCAAAAGCATCAATTCTTCGGCGCTCAGTCTTCTTCACAGTCCAACTCTCACATCCATACATGACCACAGGAAAAACCATAGTCTTGACTAGACGAACCTTTGTTGGCAAAGTAATGTCTCTGCTTTTGAATTCCTTCTAAGGAGTAAGTGTCTTTTAATTTCACGGCTGCAGTCACCATCTGCAGTGATTTTGGAGCCCAGAAAAATAAAGTCTGACACTGTTTCCACTGTTTCCCCATCTATTTCCCATGAAGTGGTGGGACCCGATGCCACGATCTTCGTTTTCTGAATGTTGAGCTTTAAGCCAACTTTTTCACTCTCCTCTTTCACTTTCATCAAGAGGCTTTTTAGTTCCTCTTCACTTTCTGCCATAAGGGTGGTGTCATCTGCATATCTGAGGTTATTGATATTTCTCCCAGCAATCTTGATGCCAGCTTGTGTTTCTTCCAGTCCAGCGTTTCTCATGATGTAGTCTGCATAGAAGTTAAATAAACAGGGTGACAATATACAGCCTTGACGAACTCCTTTTCCTATTTGGAACCAGTCTGTTGTTCCATGTCCAGTTCTAACTGTTGCTTCCTGACCTGCATATAGGTTTCTCAAGAGGCAGGTCAGGTGGTCTGGGATTCCCATCTCTTTCAGAATTTTCCACAGTTTATTGTGATCCACACAGTCAAAGGCTTTGGCATAGTCAATAAAGCAGAAATAGATGTTTTTCTGGAACTTTCTTGCTTTTTCCATGATCCATCGGATGTTGGCAATTTGATCTCTGGTTCCTCTGCCTTTTCTAAAACCAGCTTGAACATCAGGAAGTTCACGGTTCACGTATTGCTGAAGCCTGGCTTGGAGAATTTTGAGCATTACTTTACTAGCATGTGAGATGAGTGCAATTGTGTGGTAGTTTGAGCATTCTTTGGCATTGCCTTTCTTTGGAATTGGAATGAAAACTGACCTTTTCCAGTCCTGTGGCCACTGCTGAGTTTTCCAAATTTGCTGGCATAATGGGACATTACTCAGCCATAAAAAAATAAAAATGAAATAATGCCGTTTGCAGCAATATGGATGGACCTGGAGATTATCATACTAAGTGAAGTAAGTAAGACAAAGACATGATACTGCTTATACACGGAATTTCAAAAATAATGATACAACTGAACTTACATACAGAATAGAAACAGACCCACAGACATAGATGTCAAACTTATGGTTACCAAAAGGAAAGAGGAGGGGATAAATTAGGAGTTTGAGATTAACATATACACACTACTACACATAAAACAGATAACACACAAGGACCTACTTTATAGCACAGGGAAATCTACTCAATATTATGTAGTAACCTATAACGGAAAAGAAAATCTGGGGGGAAAAAAAGACGTATTTGTAACTGAATCACTTTGCTTTACACCTGAAACCAACACAACACTGTAGATCAGATATACTTCAATAAATGAGTGAGTACTCCAGACAGTCTGATTTCTTGCCTTTGTAACCACAGCTGCAACTCCTTACCTCTTCCTGTCATAGCAGCTGGTGAGTCAGAAGGCAACGTGAGGATAATGGGCATCAGGGGACTTGAGGGGAGGCAAAAAGAGGAGACAATAGCAGACATAATCTTCCTCGTGTTTACGGTTCTGCTCTGGGGTAGGCCTGTTTATATACCTCTGTGTCTGTCCAGCTTTGTGCTTCTGCAAGTTCTGAAACTTGCAGCCTATTTACATAAGCCCACTCCATATTTACAGTATCAGAACACACTGCTGTCTTTTTTTTCTCTTCTGCTCCACTCTTCTCAAGCGTCATACAAACCATTCAGCAGTAATACCTTTTTTGTTACATTCAGTTATCTCCTTTGAGTCGAGCCCAGCTGCCCCTCACCAACCCCCGACCCTCCCAGTATCCCCATGGTAGCCCTTTCCTCCTTCTGTGCATCAGCATTAGCGGCCTTCTCAGTGGCTTATTGGCACTGCTTTTCTAGCTCAACACCCTCAGGCCTAAGAATACCACCTCTCTGATGATTTATTCAACAGTTTAGAGCAGAACACTTGCAGATTTTCCCCTAAACGCAAACTCCTATTGCTTGATATATATTCAGTCAATTCAGTTCAGTCGCTCAGTCATGTCTGACTCTTCACGACCCCATGAATTGCAGCACGCCAGGCCTCCCTGTCCATCACCAACTCCCAGAGTGCACCCAGACCCACGTCCATCGAGTCAGTGATTCCACCCAGCCATCTCATCCTCTGTCGTCCCCTTCTCCTCCTGCCCCCAATCCCTCCCAGCATCAGAGTCTTTGCCAATAAGTCAACTCTTTGCATGAGGTGGCCAAAGTATTGGAGTTTCAGCTTCAGCATCATTCCTTCCAAAGAAATCCCAGGGCTGATCTCCTTCAGAATGGACTGGTTGGATTTCCTTGCAGTCCAAGGGACTCTCAAGAGTCTTCTCCAACACCACAGTTCAAAAGCATCAATTCTTCGGTGCTCAGCCTTCTTCACAGACCAACTCTCAACATCCATACACGACCACTGGAAAAACCATAGCCTTGACTAGACCGACCTTTGTTGGCAAAGTAATGTCTCTGCTTTTGAATATGCTATCTAGGTTCTTTCCTTCCAAGGAGTAGCGTCTTTTAATTTCATGGCTGCAGTCACCATCTGCAGTGATTTTGGAGCCCAGAAAAATAAAGTCTGACACTGTTTCCACTGTTTCCCCATCTATTTCCCATGAAGTGATGGGACCGGATGCCATCATCTTTGTTTTCTGAATGTTGAGCTTTAAGCCAACTTTTTCGTTCTCCACTTTCACTTTCATCAAGAGGCTTTTGAGTTCCTCTTCACTTTCTGCCATAAGGGTGGTGTCATCTGCATATCTGAGGTTATTGATATTTTTCCGGGCAATCTTGATTCCAGCTTGTGTTTCTTCCAGTCCAGCATTTCTCATGATGTACTCTGCATATAAGTTAAATAAACAGGGTGGCACAATATACAGCCTTGACGTACTCCTTTTCCTATTTGGAACCAGTCTGTTGTTCCATGTCCACTTCTAACTGTTGCTTCCTGACCTGCATACAGATTTCTCAGAGGCAGGTCAGGTGGTCTGGGATTCCCGTCTCTTTCAGAATTTTCCACAGTTTATTGTGATCCACACAGTCAAAGGCTTTGGCATAGTCAATAAAGCAGAAATAGATGTTTTTCTGGAACTCTTTTGCTTTTTCAATGATCCAGAAGATGTTGGCAATTTGATCTCTGGTTCCTCTGCCTTTTCTAAAACCAGCTTGAACATCAGGAAGTTCACAGGTTCACGTATTGCTGAAGCCTGGCCTGGAGAATTTTGAGCATTACTTTACTAGCATGTGAGATGAGTGCAATTGTGCAGTAGTTTAAGCATTCTTTGGCATTGCCTTTCTTTGGGTTTGGTTTCTTTGACCTTTTCCAGTCCTGTGGCCACTGCTGAGTTTTCCAAATTTGCTGGCATATTGAGTGCAGCACTTTCACAGCATCATCTTTCAGGATTTGAAATAGCTCAACTGGAATTCCATCACCTTCACTAGCTTTGTTCGTAGTGATGCTTTCTAAGGCCCACTTGACTTCACATTCCAGGATGTCTGGCTCTAGGTCAGTGATCACACCATCGTGATTATCTGGGTCATGAAGATCTTTTTTGTACAGTTCTGTGTATCCTTGCCACCTCTTCTTAATATCTTCTGCTTCTGTTAGGTCCGTACCATTTCTGTCCTTTATCGAGCCCATCTTTGCATGAAATGTCCCCTTGGTATCTCTGATTTTCTTGAAGAGATCTCTAGTCTTTCCCATTCTGTTTTTTCCTGTATTTCTTTGCATTGATCACTGAAGAAGGCTTTCTTATCTCTTCTTTGGAACTCTGCATTCAGATGCTTATATCTTTCCTTTTCTCCTTTGCTTTTCGCTTCTCTTTGTTTCACAGCTATTTGTAAGGCCTCCCCAGACAGCCATTTTGCTTTTTTGCATTTCTTTTCTTGGGGATGGTCTTGATCCCTGTCTCCTGTACTGTCACGAACCTCATTCCATAGTTCACCAGGCACTCTATCTATCAGATCTAGGCCCTTAAATCTATTTCTCACTTCCACTGTATAATCATAAGGGATTTGATTTAGGTCATACCTGAATGGTCTAGTGGTTTTCCCTACTTTCTTCAGTCAACATACAGGACAGGCTAAGCTTCCACTGGGGCAGTGAGAAATCGTGAAGGAGCAGATGTTAAGAAGTTACCCTTTACTATTTGTGTGACTTTGAGCAAATCATTTAACCTCTCTGAGCTTCAGTTAATTTATCTATAAAGTGAGGTTAATAATTTGTTGGTTGTTTTAAGGGCTGAATAAAGTGATAATGCATGTAAAGCAACAGTAGTGCCTGGTCTTGTTTTGAATCTAAACCTCACTTCAAATTTTTATATTTAACCACTCTATCTGCCTGTCTCTCTCAGTATAACATTTGAAACTTGTGCAGACTCAGCAGAAGTTTTTTGGAATTGTGTATATTCTAGGTTTCTGTGGCACTGAAACAAGGCCAGATCACGCCAACTGAGCTCTGTCAAAGATGTCTCTCCCTTATCAAGAAGACTAAGTTTCTAAATGCATACATTACTGTATCAGAAGAAGTGGCCTTAAAGCAAGCTGAAGAATCAGAGAAAAGATATAAGAAAGGTAAATTACTTTGACTTGTACTTAATTGTTACATCCCGAGAGAAAGAGTTTAATTGGATATAGCAGTCTCCATTTGGCAGGTAGAGCTTTAAACATTAAAAAAAAAACTTCCCTTATTTAAAGACCTGGGGAATTCCTGGAGATTCAGTGGTTAGGACTCCGCACTTCCACTGTTGGGGGCTCATGTTCAGTCATTGGTTGGGGAACTTAGACCCCACAAATCTTGTAGTATGGCCAAATAAATAAAATTATTTTTTAAAAGAACAACTGGTTTGAGGTATAATAAAAATGAGACTAATAGATACGTGATGCTTTATAATGTCCAACTTGTAATAATTTCTAACAAATTTGATTTCTGAAGAAGTATCTTTAGCAAGCTAGTAGCTGTCTTAATAACTAGGATTAATGTCTCTGTATGTCGAACTAGATATCTTTTCTATTCTTTTGGTTTCTTAATGCAGGTCACTCACTGGGAGATTTAGATGGAATTCCTATTGCAGTAAAAGATAACTTTAGTACATCCGGCATTGAGACAACCTGTGCATCAAACATGCTGAAAGGTAAAGTGTAACTAGCCAGAGCATTAATTTATAAAAATAAGTGTTTTTCAGTTTAAATTAAAGATACTAATGCACCAAGATATCTTAGACTAGTTATATTTGCACAGGAAATAACTTATGGTGAAATATTACCTTCTTACTATTTGCTCTTTCAGAATGCAAAGTTATTCTTCAGGGGTAGGCCTGCTTAACAGAGGAATCCTATTTAGGAAGATAACATCACTGCAAACACACTAAGTGAACTCTTAACTCCTCCAACTTCCACTCGATAGTATAGAAATAAGTATAAAGTAGCTGTCATTACCCCTCTTTTGCAGATGGTATAAGGATTTATTATTAATAACATCTACTGTCTGATTATTTTTTATCACTATACTTAGTATAATGATGCTTAGTTTTAATTTTTTAAGTTTAGTAGGTCAAAAAGGAATCATATTTATCAATATATGGTTGGATCCTAGGAGAAAAAAAATGGAAAAAGGATAGAGAACTTCACACTAAAACTAATATTCTGAAGTGTATGCCCCAAGTTCCTTTGATAAAGTAAACTGTTGTTAATTGTTTGCAAATATACACTAGATAGAGGAAATTTTATTAACAATAAAGATCTATCCCTGCTGGAAATAGATAAAAATTGCTGTGTGATATAGCACATCTGAGAAGAAAAAGTCAATGCAATGAGCAGAATGATTTGTGATTAATTTCAAATGACTTGGGTACCTCTCTATCATTCAATATTTTGTACTGTTGAAGTCAATATTTTTAGATTATAAAGATGATGAATATAGAGACTTTCTTTAGAAAATATAGCAAGCAGTCAGCTGCAGAAAAACATTAACTTTCAGAAGAAAGTACAACTTAAATTAGGAATAAGTAGCATTTGTCAATATGAATTGCTTAATTGGAGTTTAAAATTGTTTCTTACATAGGATTTACATGTTCACTGTTTTCTTTCCTATGATAAAAATTACTGAATTTTTAGGAGGACAGGGGCAAGAAAGGGGAGGGGATTAAAAGGTATAAGTGACTGTATAAAATAAATAAGCTATAAGAGTATATTGTACAGAACAGGGAATATAGACAACATTTTATAATAACTTTAAATATAACCTGTAAAATATTTGAATCACTATGTTTTACACCTGTAATATAACATTTAAATCAGCTATACCTCAGTTTTGTTTTTGTTTTTTTTTAAAGAAAACTGAATTTTTTTCAGGTTATGTACCCCCTATAATGCCACAGTAGTTCAGAAGTTGTTGGATCAGGGAGCTCTGCTAATGGGAAAAACAAACTTAGATGAGTTTGCTATGGGGTAAGTAAAATTAAAATTTTCTTTTCCTGTATTTCTTTCATCTGTGTCTTCAACTTCATTGTATGTAGGTACCTAAAAGTAGTGTGACTTCGTGAGAACTCTCTTGCCAATTCCTTGCTAGTTCCTCAGTTCCTCCATGAGAGATGACGTTAGTGAGGTGATTTCGTGAGGACTCTTTGCCAATTTCTCAGTCCCTCCATGAGAGCTTGTGTTCTGCTGATAGATATCTCACTTTGGTTTTGATTTGCATTTCCCCGATGACTAACAATGTTGATCATCATGTGTTTATTTTGGTATCCATGTATCTTTGGTGAAGTATCTATTCAAATCTTCTCAATGAGTTGTAAGAGTTTTTCCCCATATAGTCTGGATTCAAGTCCATTATCAAATAGGTGATTTGCAAATAGGTTCTCTGAGTCTCTGGCTTGTCTTTGCATCCTCTGAATATGCCTTTCAAATAGCAAAAGGTTTTAGTTTTGACGAAGTCCAGTTTGTTGTTTTCTTCCTTTAATGACTCATGGTTTGTGTTTTCTAAGAAAGCTTTACCTTTTCGAAGGTCATCAAGACTTTTTTTCCAGTGTTTTCTCCTAGAAGTTTTATAGTTTTAGTTCTTATATTTAAAATTGTAATCCAGTTAATTTTTGTAGATTATGTGAAGAAAGCAAAAGTTCATTTTTTTGCATATGTCTATCGTATATATCTGGGACCATAGGAATTCAAATTAAATTACTTTGATTCCTTTGCCAAAAATCAGTCCAACATATGTATAGGTCTATTTCTGGATTCTATTCTGTTGATTTGTGTATTCCTAATCCATTATCATGCTATCTTGATGATTGTAGCTTCATAGTAAGCCTTGCGGAGAAGGCAATGGCACCCCACTCCAGTACTCTTGCCTGGAAAATCCCATGGATGGAGGAGCCTGGTGGGCTGCAGTCCATGGGGTCGCTAAGAGTCGGACACTACTAAGCGACTTCACTTTCACTTTTCACTTTCATGCATTGGTAAAGGAAATGGCAACCCACTCCAGTGTTCTTGCCTGGAGAATCCCAGGGACTTGGGAGCCTGGTGGGCTGCCGTCTATGGAGTCGCAGAGTCAGACACGACTGAAGCAACTTAGCAGCAGCAGCAGCAGGTCCTTTGCATTTCCATATAAGTTTTAGAATCGAATTAATAATTTCACAGAGAAGCTTGATAGGATTTTGATTGTGGTGGTATTGACTTATAGATTAGGTTTTAGAAAATTGACATCTTAATATGTGCCTTCTGATGTATGACTCTATATCTTTCCATTTATTTAGACTTTAATTTTTCTCAGCAATATATATGATTTTCTATATATGAATCTCGCACATAATTTGCCATATCTATCTCCAAGTATTTCATGTTTCTTTACTATTACAGAAAATGTAATTTTCTTTTCAATTTCTGATTGTTTAACATTGTTAGAATACATAGAAATTAATTTACTTTTCTATGTTAACCTATTATTTTTATCCTGTGACCTTGCTAAGCTCCCTTATTAATTCTAGCTGATCTTATAGATTATTTGGTATATTTTATGTAAATGATCTTGTAGCCTACAATAGAGACACTTTTATTTATTTATCTTGCCTTATTGCACCAGTTAGGACCTTAAGTACAATATTGAATAAAGATGATAAGAGCAGATATCCTTGCCTTTTTCCTGATCATGAGGAAAACATTTAGTTTTTCATCAGAAGCACTTTTTATTTCCCATTTGTAATGTTTGTAATATTTGCTTGGTCTGTGTTTCCTGTTTCATAGAAGCAGATTCCTTGATTCTCCAAAACTGGTATCTATTAGAACCTAGTAAATATGTGTTGAATAAATAAATCTGTGGGAATAAACTTGAACCTAGGTTTTTAGGACATTGCCTTGAATGGCTGGTCAGCATGAACATCACCAATGAGGGTGAAGTCATACTGTGTACCTCCTTCCCTGAGAAGGAACATCATCACCTATGCAGTGTTCTAGCTGAAAATGTGTAACCCCAAGCTAATAACAAGGAGACAAAAGACAAATCTGAAATGAGATATCTTCTATTAAAATGTCAGTATCATAAAAAAAAACAAAGGCTGTGAAAATGTTCCAGATTAAAAGAGGCTAAAGAAGTTAAAATCTTAAACTCATAGAAGTGTAGGAGAAAATCTTTGTGACCTTGAATTATACAAAGATTTCCTAGAGGGAACACATAAAGTACAGTCTGTAAAGTTAAAAACTGGTAAATTGAATTTCATTAAAATAAAGAACTTTTGTATTTAATGCACTGTTAAAAATGAAAAAACAAGCCACACACTTAGCAAAAATATTTGCAAGACATATGTCTGACCAAGAACTAGTATCCAGTATATATTGAATCTTTTCCAACTCAATAATAAGAAAACCAATTTTTTTAAAAAATGAGATATAAAGAGATGTAAAATCATATATCAAAGAAAGATACACAATTGACAAACACATCAAACATGGTTAGTCGTTTAGGAAATGCAAATTAAAACCACACTGAAGTACATACACCTAATAATTAGAATGGCTTAACAAATGACAGTATCAAGTGCTGACAGGGATGGACAACTGGATTCTCATACAGTGCTGGTAGGGAATGCAAAATGGTATAGCCACTTTGGAAAATAGTTTAGCAGTTTCCTATAAAGTTAAACATACACTTACCATAAGAGCCAGCAATCTCAATCCTAGGTATTTACCCAAGAGATGAAGGCTTATGTTTATACAGAAGCACTGGCTGGGGCCTTTCACTACAATATTCATTGTAGCTTTATTCAAATTGCTAAAAACAGGAAACAACTCAGTGTTCTTGGCTGGTGAAAAAAGTTAAAGAGGTTAAAGAGAAAAGTTTAATATAATTCTTAATTCTAGACTTGATCCTGTACTGGAAAAAGGGAAAATGCTATAAAGGACATTATTGGATCAAATGACAAAATTGGATTACGTGTGGTAGATTTGATATAAAAGTATTGTATTGCTGTTAAATTTACTGAGATAACTATACTGTGACTGTGTAAGAGACTATTCTCTGTCTTAGGAAAAGCTAAAGTATTTGGGGTAACGGGCCATATATGTATAATTTACCCTTAAGTAGCTCAGGAAAAATATGTACAGCCACACACACAGAGCACACAAATGATAAAACAAATGGGGTAAAAGGTGAACAACAGGTGAGCCTGGGTAAAGGGTATATGTTTTTTCATACTGTTTTTATTTCTGTAAGTTGTCTATTAGGTTGAAGTTTTTTCAAAAGTAAAAAAAGGTTATTAGCATTCACTAAGAATATCTCCCAGAAAAGTTTTTTTTTTTTTTTTTTTTTTTGGTTGAGCCACACAGCTTGTGTGATCTTAGTTCCCCAAAAAGAGGTGGGAACTGTGCCCCTTGAGGTGGAAGTGTGGAGTCCTAACCGCTGGACTGCCAGGGAATTGCCCTCTTAAAACTTCTGATTAAAAGAGGAATTCCTTCAAAAGACTACTTATTAACTGTTTGGATGTTTGTGACACTTTTCAATTGGAAGACCTTAATTTAGGAAGAAAATCATCTTACGCTGAATTGGATTATCATTGGGATAAAAATTTCCTTTTCTTAACAGATTGGTTTTTTCCAACTTTCTACCACAAATGCTTTTACTTCTCATCCTTCAACTCTGCAACCATCTAAAGAAAGCTACAACTCAGCAGCCTTCCTACCTTTTCTGATTCAAGTTACAGTGGATTATACAGTGTTAGAAGCAAATAATCAGGAGATCACATAAAAAGAGTTTTATTAAGATATCTTGCTTTACTTCTTCATCTCAGATCTGGAAGCACAGATGGCATATTTGGACCAGTTAAAAACCCGTGGAGTTATTCAAAACAATATAGAGAAAAGAGGAAGCAAAACTCTCACAGTGAGAATGAGGATTCAAATTGGCTTATAACCGGAGGAAGCTCAGGAGGAAGTGCGGCGGCCGTGTCGGCGTTCACGTGCTTTGCGTAAGATATTTTTTTCTATCTGTACTTTAGAACCCAACCCAATACAGATAGTCATAAACCATACACAAAATCCAACAATTGACTCATTCATACCTTGGTGTTTTTATTTCTCCTTAGTGAGCTATTTGTGCTCACTAGTGCATCAAAATTGTATCTTAGAAATACCCTCAACTATACAGTACACATATGTATATTTTATACATTAACTTTAAGACATTTAAACCCTTCCTGTGTAGTATCTGGTCTCCTTTAAAACATGATTTTACAGATCTTCTAGAATAAGAATAAATCATTTAGCTTAACCAGACTTAATTGAATTTCATTTTAAAAATTATTTATTTGGGTATCTGCTCACTGATTATACATATATTTACAGATTAACATACCTTGGCTTTAGTTGAGTGCTACTGAGCTAAATTATTAGCTGTGATTTATCCTTCAGCTAAACCCAGCTTTGCCAAAAAATAAGGAAGGAAGGAAGGAAAGAAAAGGCTAATATTTATCTATAAAATAGAATATTTTAAGAAGTGTTTTTATAAATCTGCAACTAAAAATATATATCAGTAAGTAAAGTTTTTTCAAATTTGTAGGGAGATGATTTGTTCAGCTGTCATACTTTGTATTCTGAATTCATCAATCATGCTTTATGTCTTAAGTCTCATTTGTAATGCATTTCTTAACCATCTAAAAAAGAGTAAATAAATATTGCTGTTACTATATTTATTTTATTGGTTTCAGTTTAACCAAATAGAATGTTTTCTTTAGTAGTACTATATGTATTTTATCTCTCCTTAATTATCCACTGAAACTAAGCTGTTTCACAGGCATTGCAATCAATAAATTATTTATATATTTTTAGAGCTATGGAGATTTAGATTCTACATGTTTTTGTTTTTTAGTTTCCCTGAAATCTTGTTAACAAGTAAAACCATTTCATTTTATCTCTGTGGAATTTTACAGCACCACATTAATATTAATGAGAGTTCTGACAAGGGAGGATTGCAAGATTAGGTGCTTTTTTTCTATCCTCATCACCCCACTTAGTGTTCATCTTACTGAATGTGCTTTGAGAAGGTGGCACTTTGACACATAATTCCTATGGAAATGTAAGTTTTACTTTTACACAGCTGTCAGGGAATCCTAATAAGAAAATGTGTCCTTTTAGAAACTGTGAAAGCAGCAATCTGATTCTGTGGCTCAAGAGGACTTGGTAAGAAAGGCAATTAATTTGCATTTTCTGTAGAGCACAAGGACCATGTGACAGTCCCTGAGCCTTGTTCAGCCCAAAGCTTCAGTCTGAGTGTACTCAGGGGGGCTCAGACCCAAAGTGACTGAGAGGGAATGGGCCCCGACTGTCAGCTGTTCTGATTTGTTTCTTTTATAATAGTTTTTAAAACAGGACTAGGAGTACTATGCAGCCACTAAAAAGAATGAGTTAGAGCACTATGTCATGACATGGGAAGAAATCCAAAATACACTGTGAAGTGGAAGACAAGTTGCAGAACAATGTGTATTGTATGACCTAATTTCTGTTAAACGTAACAATTACATATGTGAATATGTTAGTTGCATGGAAGTATCTGGATAAATATACATAAAAAATGGTAATTCTGGGGACTGATTATAAGAAATTTCACTTTATAGATCATATAGAGTATTTTAATTTTTATAGTGGACATTGCAGTTTCCAATCAGAAAAACCTTTTTTCCTGATAGTTAAAAAATTTTAATTGTGGAAAATATACACAGTGGAAATATACATACAATTAAAATTTGCTATCTTAATCCTTTTAAAGTATATGATTCAGTTAAGTACATTCACATTATCACTCAGCCAGTCTCTAGAACTTGTTTCATTTGCAAAACTTAAACTGTGTACTCCTTAAAAACCTCCCGTTTGCCCTGCTCCCCGTGTCCCCAGCCCTTGGCAAGCACTCTTTTACTTTATGTCTCTGTGAATTTGACCACTCTAGGTACCTCATATAGGTAAAATTGTGCAGTATGTGTGCTTTCGTGACTCGTTTCACTTAGCATAATATCAAGTGTGTCTTTTTTTTTTAATAAGAAAAAACACAGACTATATAGGTAACTGAGCAAAGAAATGAACAGACACTTCATAGTTGAATAATGCAAATACAAATAAGGGTGAAAAATTACTCAAAATGCACATTAACAAATCTTTTATCAAAATAATGAGATTTTAAGAACTGCTAGTATTCAGTGATAGTGAAAGTGAAGTTGCTCAGTCGTGTCCAGCTCTTTGTAACTCCATGGACTGTGGCCCACCAGGCTCCTCTGTCCATGGGATTTCCAGGCAAGAATACAGGAATGAGTTGCTGTTTCCTTCTTCAGGGGATCTTCCCGACCCAGGGATCAAACTGGGGTCTCCCACAGTGTGGTAGATGCTTTACTGTCTGTGCCACCAGGGAATGAAAGATAAAAACAATGTGATTCACTGCAATTGGGAACATAAATTGGCATAACCTTTCTGACAAGTAATTTAACAAAATATATTTAGAACTTATAATGAGAGGTAGACCCTTTGACCCATAAACTGTTAGAAGCTAGAGATACATGAGCAAAGATTTATGTTTAAAGGTGTTTATTACAAAGTGCTTTATTTATTTATTTATTTTTGGCTGCACTGCACAGCTTGTGGGATCTTAATTCCCTGACCGGGGATTGAACTCAGACCTTCGCCAGTGAAAGCACAGAGTTCTAACTGCTGGACTGCCAGGGAACTCCTACAAAGTACTCTACTATGCAGTTATTCTACTTCACAACAATATAACAGTTTAAATAAATCAGAATACATTTCTAGTCATGATTCTAAATGGGGTAGCAGAATGGCTGTATCTGAATTCCTGGGAGGGGTGTGTTTAGTTGGTATAAGCATACTATAAAATTGCTATTAAAAGAAGATATAAGATTTGTATGTATACCAGTGTTTTCTTAGGTGTTCTGAGGCAACAGAAACAAAAACAAAAATAAATGGAACCTAATCAAACTTAAAAGCTTTTGCACAGCAAAGGAAACCGTAAAACGAAAAGACAGCCTACAGAATGGAAGACAGTATTTGCAAACAATGTGACTGACAGGGGCTTAATCTCCAAATGTACAAACAACTTATAAAACTCAACAGCAAAAAACAACCCAATCACAAAGTGGACAGAAGACCTAAATGGATATTTCTCCAAAAAAAGACAGGACCAGTAGGCACATGAAAAGATACTCAACATCACTAATTACTGAGAAATGCAAATCAGAACTACAATGAGGTACCACACCACCTCACACTAGTCAAAATGGCCATCATTAAAAAGTCTACAGAAAACAAGTGCTGGAGAGGCTGTGGAGAATAGAGAACCCTCCTACACTGTTGATAGAAATGTAAGTTGGTGCAGCCACTGTGGAACATGATGGAGGTTCCTCAGAAATCTAAACACAGAATTACCGTATGACCCAGTGATCCCACCCTTAGGTATGCCTTAGTTGCTAAGTTGTGTCTGACTCTTAAAACCCCATGGACTGTAACCCGCCACACTCCTCCATCTATGGGATTTTCCCAAGCAAGAATACTGGAGCGGGTTGCCATTTGCTGCTCCAGGGGATCTTCTCAATCTAGGGATTGAACCTGGGTCTCCTGCATTGCAGATGATTCTTTACCAACTGAGCCACCAGGGAAGCCCTACTCCTAGACATATATCCAAACAAAACTATAATTCACAACAATACATGCACCCCTGTGTTCATTCATAGCAGCACTATTCACAGTACCCAAGATATAGAAACAATCTAAATGTCCATCGACAGATTAATGGATAAAGAGGTGTGGTACGTATATACAATGGAATACTGCTTAGCTATAAAACGGAATGAAGTAATGCCATTTGCAGCAACATGGATGCAACTAGAGATGATCATACTAAGTGTAAGTAAGTCAGAGAAAGACAAATACCATAATATTTATATGTGAAATCTAAAATGTGGCACAATTTGAATCTATCTATGAAACAGACTTATAGACAGAGAATAGACCTGGGAGTTTGGGATTAGTAGATGCATATAGAATAAACAAGAAGGTTTATCTATAGCACAAGGAACTATATCCTGTAACCTGGGATACACCATAATGGAAAAGGATATTTTAAAAATTGTATATATGTATATAACTAAATCACTTTGGTGTGTAGCAGAAATTAACACATCGTAAATCAACTATACTTCAATTAAAAAATAAAGAACTGAAAGATTTGTATAAGATTGTATAATTCCTGTGATAGGAATTGGGAATCAGTTAGGAATTGCCAATTGATAGAATATTGTACATATTTAAAAATTTCAGTAATCTTTATAACATAGTAAAAGTCTCATAAGCAAAAATGAGATGGAAACTTATGATTACAGAATGACCTGAACTGTGAAAAAAAATTCATTTAAAAAAAGACTTAAAGTTCATATGCCAAAATGTTAGCAGTGTGTTTGCCTCAAAGTGGTAGAATACTTTGTTACATTTTTACACTTTTCTATATTTTAAGAATCTGCTATGAGCATGTTTATTTTTGTATAATCAGAAAACAACTTTAAAAGTATACATTTTAAAAAGATAGATTTCAGATATAATTAGAAAGATGTTATCCTGCTAAAGAGAATTCCATTTAAATTTCAGGGCTTTAGGATCAGATACGGGAGGATCAACCAGAAATCCAGCTGCCCACTGCGGGGTTGTTGGTTTAAAAACCAAGCTATGGCCTAGTTTCTCGTCATGGTCTCATTCCCCTGGTGAATTCAATGGATGTGCCAGGAATCTTAACCAGATGTGTGGATGATGCAGCCACTGTGTTGGGTATTTATACGATTCCATATAGTTTCAAAGCATTATCAGTTCACTGAAAAAAATGTCTGTCACTCATAAATACTTTTACTTACAGGTGTACTAGCTGGGCATGATCCCAAAGATTCTACCACAATTCAAGATCCTGTTAAACCATTTACGCTTCCCAGTTTGACAGATGTGAGCAAACTATGTATAGGAATTCCAAAGGTAACGCTTTACAAAAGTTCTATCAAGTCCAATACAGACAACAGACTTGGGAAACAGACTGGTTGAGTTTGAATCGCTGCTCTGCCACTTATTAGCTATGTGACCTGAGCATGTGAAAGGAGATACGTAAAATCACTCACCTTTTAAATGTTTAATTTTGAGCTTAGCAATAAGTTTTTGTCCTGGGAGACTGTCCTTTGCATTGTAAGATGTTTAGCAACATCATTGGTCTCTACCCCTAGAGGTAGCAGCCCCACCCCTACCCTACCCCCTCTACCCCACAAGTCAAACTATCTGCAGACATTACTACATGTTCCCTGGTTGAGAGGAAGAGGATAAAATTGCCCCCAGTTGAGAGCACTGCTGTAGAGAGATACTGTAAAATCTTTTAAATTTTCAATTAAGATAATAGACGTGCCTATATTTAAGGATTTAGAGCGAAACAGACCTAGTTGGGAATCCTGGATCCTCTGCTTGCCTACTGGGTAACATTAGGAAAGTTACTTAACTTCTTAGTCTCAATACTTTTCATTAATAACATGAAGGATGATAATACCTACATCATAGGACTGTTAAAAGTGTTCAGTGAGAGAACCTTTGGAAAGCATCTAGCAGAATGCCCGATACATAATGAACATTTAATAAATATAGATTCTCCAACCAGATCTCCAGTCTTTAATATTATTGTATCCAGTTCACAATATCTAGTATTGTGCTTGTCATGCCATAAATGCTCTTAAATTAGTTCAGTCTTTTTAGCTACCTACTAACAATTTAATCATTTTCTAATATATTGCCAGAAGTTCTGGGTACACATTTTTTTAAAACCATCTATTTGGATGTTCTGATCTCTGTTTTGACTTTTTCCAATTAGGAGTATCTTACGCCAGAATTGTCAAGTGAAGTACAATCTCTTTGGTCCAAAGCTGCTAATCTCTTTGAGTCTGAGGGGGCCAAAGTAACTGAAGTCTCCCTGCCCCATACCAGCTACTCAATTGTGTGCTACCACGTATTGTGCACGTCGGAAGTGGCATCGAATATGGCCAGATTTGATGGGCTAGAATATGGTAAAGTGCCTGTGTTTTGGACTTTGAGGAAGTTTTCTCAAACATTTTCACTTGTTAGTGACAAAAAATATTATTGCCTGGGATAATGTTAATGATTTAGAGAAGTAAATTAGTGGATCCTTTTACTGTTGTCAATTTAGCATTATACTCACACTGTTCTTCATCGTAACTCATAGTGAGTGAATGAATGGATGAGGGAGTGAACAAATGAAATTTCCCTCTTCATAATTTTCTTTCTTGATTCCTGACGGGTCAGTTAGTCCCAAGGCATGTAAAGAAGAGAATCCATTAAGATCTATCTCCTGAAATTTTAGTATTGGCCACAAATGTGACTCTAGACCTGCTTTTCAGCCAAAACTTTACTTCCTTTTCAAGTAATGTTCATCTCTTTTGTTTTCAGGTCACAGATGTGATAGTGATGTGTCTACTGAAGCCATGTATGCTGCAACCAGGCGAGAAGGGTTCAATGATGTGGTGAGAGGGAGAATCCTCTCAGGAAACTTTTTCCTATTAAAAGAGTAAGATAATCGGTTTAGGAATTTCCCCCATTCTTGAAAACTCCGGAGAGAAGTAGTAGCATGTCTGTCAGGTCTTATAAATTTTGCTAAGGAAGCAAAATCCTTATGATTTGAATTAGAAATCATAAGTAAAGGCCTGTTTTTGGTACTTTTGGCTCCTGGTTATTCAAAAAAAAAAAAAATCACTGATGCTGTAGCAAGCTAATTAGGAAGCCTGAAGGGTTTTAGCCTCATTAAATGTCCCCTGTTATTGCTACATTGTCCTCCTGCTGTGAGAGCCTTAAGCAGGAAATTACATTGGTTTCCCTTTAAAAGGTCAGTGAAATCAACCTAACTTTCCCTTGCATCGTGTATCTGTTTGCTCCAAGAAAGAATTCTAAATTACTATGACTTTGGTATAAGTTTTTCATCATCTTGTGAATAGGATTCATCTTCCATACCACCAAGTCTGTCTAAGAGGACATGGTAAGTGTGACAGAGCAAGAATGTACTGAACAGCTTCGTGGAGTTTTGCATATATATAATGGGCATATATGGGTATATATCTATATGGATAGAAAGTATTTTATTCATCTGTGCATCTCCTTAGGGCCAGTAGTTAGCATTCCTTTTTCCAAAAATACTATGAACAGCTACTCTGAAAAACAGTATGGAGATTCCTCGAAAAATTAAAAATAGAACTACCATATGAACCAGAAATCCCACTTCTGGGTATATATCTGAAGGAAAAAAATCACTACCTCACAGCATTATTCGCAATAGCCAAGACATGGAAACAAACTAGTGTCCACTGGCAGACAAATGGAAAAAGAAAATGTGCTGTGTGTATACCCACCCCACACACACAATGGAACATTCATTATTATTCAAGAGTATTAATTATTATTCAAAAGAAAATCCTTCATTTGTGACAGCATGCATGGACCTTGAGGGCATTATCTTAAGCGAAATAAGTCAGAGAAAGACAAATACTGTATGATCTCACTTATATGTGGATCTAGGGGGAAAAAACCCACCAAAGCCACAGACCCAGTGGAATGGTAGTTGCTGGGGAAAGAGAGGAGATGTCGGTCAAAGGGTACAGACTCCCGCGGATAAGGTGAGTTCTGGGGTGTGATGTACAACCTAATTACTATAAGTAACAACACTGTACTACATACTTGAAAGCTGCTGAGAGTAGATCTTAAACGTTCTTACCACATACACAAAAAACTCGTACGTGAGGTGATGAATGTGTTGACTAATCTTACTGTGGTAATCATTTTGCAATAAAAATAAATTATGTTGCAAACCTTAAAACTACAGAATTTTATACTCAATTATATCTCAAAGCTGGAAAACAAGAACTATTATTTGATTAATGGGGAAATCACAGGGCTTTGCTGTTTGCTTTCCTTCTCTTCTGAATACCCACTGTCTCATGTCTGAAAATGATGGTTCCATTTTGTCTAGTTTTCTGATTGTTTAAAGTTGTGCTTTTGAAGCATATTAAAAGTAGGAAGAAATTTAATATAAGTATTTGTTCTTTTATAAAATTCAGTATGGGGAATGCTGTTAATATGTTATTTAAGCCGTCAGCTGCTGGGTAAATTATACGTGATGCCTGCATTCATCACCCTATAGACCCTGTGGTCAAATGATAATAAAGACATCTGGTATTTCTATAGCATTCTTTCAAGATAAAAAAGATCTCTCATTTTTATCTCATTGTATTTGGTCCATGCAAGGTTGGAACTGTTATATCCATTTTTACATGTGAGGAAACTGAAGTTATCAATAAAATAGTTAATCCTTTTGCCAGTCTTCATTAACAGCTTCAGGAGGATCTAAAGAGTATTTTTCCCCCTTTCTTTCCATCAATGACTTATAGTCACTCCTGTGTCTGGCTAATTCCTTAATCTTTTCAGTAAAGTAAATGTCTTTTGGGGAGGAAGAGTGTGGGGAGTAACCATATCCTTTATTACTTGTTATTACCTAAATAAGTTTAGGGAACATCCATCATCTCATATAGATACAACATTAAAGCAATAAGAAGAAAACATTTTCTTACAATGAGAACTCTTAGGATTTACTCTTGACAGCATTCATGTATAACATATGGCAGTGCTAATTATATTTATCATGTTCTACATTACATCCCTGGTACTTACTCATAACCAGAAGTTTGTGCCTTTAGACCATCTTCATCCTATTCCCCCTTCCCCTACCTCCTACTTCTGATCAAACTACAAATCTGATCACCCTTATGTATGAATTTGTTTTTGAAGTATAATTGACCTACAACACTAGGTCAGTTCCTGGTGCACACCATCGTGATTTGACATTTCTGTGCATTTCAAAATGATCAGCATGATAAGTCTAGATGTCATCTGTCACCATATAAAGAAATTACATAATTACTGACTATATTCCCCACACTGTATCTTTCATACCTGAAAGTTTGTAACTCAGCCTCCTTTACCTATTTCTCTCCTTCCCTCTCACTACCCTCCCCCTCTGGCAACCACCTGTTTATCTATGACTTGGTTTCTGTTTAGTTATGTTTGTTCATTTGTTTTGTTTTTGGATTCCATAGATAAGTGAAATCATACAGTATTTTCTCTCACTTAACTTCACTTGGCATAATAGCCTCTAGATCTATCCATGTTGTCCCACAGAACAAAATCTCATTCTTCTTTATGGCAAATATTCTATTGTGTATATATACTCCATCTTTATCCATTCATCTGTCAGTGGACATTTAAGTGCTTTCCATATCTGGACTATTGTAAACAATGCTGCAGTGAACATCAGATCAGATCAGTCGCTCAGTCGCGTCCGACTCTTTGCGACCCCATGAATCGCAGCACGCCAGGCCTCCCTGTCCATCACCAACTCTCGGAGTTCACTGAGATGTCCATCGAGTCAGTGATGCCATCCAGCCATCTCATCCTCTGGCGTCCCCTCTTGCCCCAATCCCTCCCAGCATCAGAGTCTTTTCCAATGAGTCAACTCTTCTCATGAGATGGCCAAAGTACTGGAGTTTCAGCTTTAGCATCATTCCTTCCAAAGAACACCCAGGGCTGATCTTCAGAATGGACTGGTTGGATCTCCTTGCAGTCCAAGGGACTCTCAAGAGTCTTCTCCAACACCACAGTTCAAAAGCATCAACTCTTCGGCGCTCAGCCTTCTTCACAGTCCAGCTCTCACATCCATACATGACCACAGGAAAAACCATAGCCTTGACTAGACGAACCTTTGTTGTCAAAGTAATGTCTCTGCTTTTGAATATGCTATCTAGGTTGGTCATAACTTTCCTTCCAAGGCGTAAGTGTCTTTTAATTTCATGGCTGCAATCACCATCCTCAGTGATTTTGGAGCCCAGAAAATAAAGTCAGACACTGTTTCCACTGTTTCCCATGAAGTGATGGGACCGGATGCCATGATTCGTTTTCTGAATGTTGAGCTTTAAGCAAACTTTTTCACTCTCCACTTTCACTTTCATCAAGAGGCTTTTTAGTTCCTCTTCACTTTCTGCCATAAGGGTGGTGTCATCTGCATATCTGAGGTTATTGATATTTCTCCCAGCAATCTTGATTCCAGCTTGTGTTTCTTCCAGTCCAGTGTTTCTCATGATGTACTCTGCAGTGAACATAGGGGTGCGTATATCTTTTCAAATGTGTTTTTTTTTTTGAATAAATACCCAGGAGTGGAACTGCTGCATTGTGTGGTCGTTCTGTTTTTAATTCTTTGAAGAATCTCCATACTGTTTTCTATAGAGGCTGCACCACTTTATATTCCCACCAGCCGTGCATGAAGGTTCCCCTTTCTCTACATCCTTGACAATACTTGTTATTTGTCTTTGATAATAGCCATTCTGAAATGTGTGAGGTGATATTTCATGGTGGTTTTGAATTGCATTTCTCTGCTGATTAGTGATAGTGAGCATCTTTTCATGTGCTTGCTGGCCATCCATATATCTTCTTTGGAAAAATGTCTGTTCTGGTCTTCTGCCTGTTTTTTGATTGGTTGTTTGTTTTTCTGATGTTGAGTTGTGTGAGTTCTTTGTATATTTTTGTATATTAACACCTTATCAGGTATATCATTTGCAAATGTCTTCTCCTATTCAATAGGCAGCCTAAAGCATCTTTCCAGGAGTTTCACATTTCCATTCCTGGCCTGCTTCTGTCTGTAAAATACAAAATTGCAAACACTGCATTCTCCTCAGTTACTGTTTCCAGAGCCTGTTTTCTAGTGTTAGAATTCTCCAAAACTTCAGAACTCTTATAATAATTATAACTATGATGAAATAGGACATTATGATAGAAAGGGGATTGGAATGCACCTCCAGAGATCTAAGTTCTGGTCCTTCCTCTGCCACCGCTAATCTCTGCAGCCTTTGGAAAGTCATTTAGTTGCTATGCCCTTGATTTTCCTCACCTGAAAATGAATGTTCTGGTTTAATAATGTCCCTGGAAATGTTAATAATTTGTGATTATATGTGCAGAATTGTATCTACTTTAGAATAACAGCATGGCTGAACAAATTGATTTTTATGTGTTGGGGAATCTTAGTGGTACCCGCTCCTACAGGCCAAGAGTCCAGTGATTCTTTAACAAGTCTTATGCATGAGAATTCATTGAAAGAAATAATAAAAAGCCCTTAAAATGTCAAACTTTTTTTTTTTCCACAGAAATTATGAGAATTATTTTGTCAAAGCACAGAAAGTGAGACGGCTCATTGCTAATGATTTTGTTAATGTTTTTAACTCTGGAGGGACGTGCTGCTAACTCCCACGACCTTGAGTGAGGCAGTGCCGTACACAGAGTTCATCAAGGAAGACAACAGGACGCGCAGCGCCCAAGACGACATCTTTACACAGGCCGTGAATATGGCAGGTGAGGGTCCCCTTAAGAACAGTCTGGTTTTCTCCAGATTTTCAGGTAGACAATCCTGGTCCTCAACTTAGGTTCTAGCTAGATTATTCCCTAAATACAATAGCTGTCCTTCTGGGATACTTAGGAGTGTGTGGGTGTGTTCATGTGGGTGTGTGTGCATGTGTGCATTTATAGGCATACACATGCTTGCATTCACCACACACACACAGTAATTTTCAGACCTACAGAAAGACTTTAAAAAGTCATAAAATGAATACCCTTTATGTCCTTTGCCTGGGTTCATCCTTGTTCACATTTTGCCTCATTTGCTTTTTCCTTCCTCTCTCCCTTTACCCCCAGACAGACACACATACAAAGCTTTACTTACTTTTAATTTGAAAGTGTAAACATCATTTTACTTTACCCCTAAATACTTTTAGCATGAATCATCTGGAATAAAGACATCCATCATCATACCTAAGAAGGCTAACACAAATACAATAATATTCCAAATACAGTTCATATTTAAGTTTTCTCAATTGTACCAAAAATGCCTTTATAGGGTGTTTTTCCTGCAAAAATTGTTTATGATATCTCTTACTAAAGTCTAGAACAATCGCCCAGGTCTCTATGTTCTTTTATTAAGAACCACATCAGATTGTTATGATTTTTGTTTCAATCATCAAACATAATGTAGAAAACTCAAGAGCAGAGGGAAAAGTCCGTTGTATTTATCTATATACTTTTGTTTACTGTGTTCATTTCTCCCTGATCGATCAAGATTCTTTGTTTTATCATATCCTTTCTGTTTGGAGAAGAGTTTGCCATTCTTTTAGGGTACATCTGCTAGCAACCAATTCTCTTAGCTTTCTTCTGAGAATGTCTCGATTTTCCTCTCATTTTTATAGTTTATTTTCCTGGATATATGATTTGGTTTAACAGTTCTTTTCTTTAGCATTTACAAAATGTTCTGCTGATTTCTCTAGCCTTCATAGTTACTGATAAGAAATCTTCTACCTTTAAAATTTTTTAAGTGACATTGTCTTTTTTGAAGAATCCTGTCCACTTGACCTGTAGGATATCCTGTCCATAATCTGAATTTGTCAGATTGCTTCCTTATGATTGGGTTGACTTAAACATTTTTGGCATAAATACTGTATGCACTTCATGTCAAGAAACAGTTGATATCAGTTCGTACCACTGTGAAACTAAGGAAGTAACTAGCAGATGTTTTCCTTGTGAAGGCACATCTTCCTTTTGTCAGTTGTAAGCAATTGGTGATATGATATGTTGGGACTGTGTTTCCCAATAAACTTGAACCCACTTTTAGCATCTATTGATGACCCTGCCTGAATTAAGTATTACTTAGAGAATTACAGAGTGCTGACTTTTCTATCATTCCTTCTCCGTGTCTTAGCTAGCAGTCTTCTCTATAGAACAGCTTTCCTTTTTTAAAAAAATTCAATGTATTATAAGTAATTCTCATTATTTTTGATGCTCAAATTTAACTAACAGGAACCTCTCCAAGTTGTATGTAACCCTTGTAACCCTTAAACTAGCCCCATTAATTTTTAAAAAACTTTCTTGTTTTATGGCATAATACCCCAAAACTGAAATTAAAACTACCCTGAGCTACTATTCTCACCTAATAAATTGACAAAAAAGTAAGCAACTCAGCAACACATTGTATAGGTGAGGCTGTAGGAAAACTCTCATTTTGCTGATAGAAGTTCAAAAGGTACAACTTTTTGGATGGGAATTTGGCAATTTCTATTAATATATACATTTATCTTTTGATGAAGCAATTCCTCTTCATCTGAGAAACATTCAAGAATACTGAAAAATACACAAGGTAATTCACTGGGACATGGTGTGAAATTGCTAAATACTAAAAACAATCAAAACCCCCCCCAACCATAGAATGGTTGAATAAATTATGGTAAAACCACACGGTGGATATACTATACAACTATAAAAAAGGAATGAACCTCGTCTCTGAACAGATACGCAGTGATTTCCTAGATATATTAAATGAACAAAGGAAGATACAAAAATATACATGTCATAATTTTTGTGATTTTTTTTTTTTTAACTCTTATCCTGTCTTGTACCTATTAGCACTGGAAAGTGGAAGAGGTCTCTGTGTCTTAGGGTGGAGAATTGGTCAACATTTAATGGGTCTTCCTTTCCTCAGGACTGCCAGCAGTGAGTGTCCCTGTGGCCCTCTCAAGCCAAGGGTTGCCAATAGGACTGCAGTTTATTGGACGTGCATTTTGTGACCAGCAGCTTCTTATAGTTGCCAAATGGTTTGAAAAACAAGTCCAGTTTCCTGTTATTCAACTTCAAGAACTAATGGATGATTGTTCATCAGTCTTTGAAAATGAAAAGTTGGCTTCTGTTTCTCTAAAATAGTGATAACTATATTGTGCACATTATAATGACTTTTAAAGGTTTGTATATTTTAGAGAAGTCAGGTGTTCTTGAAATTTGGTTCATTGTCAACATTGTCATTCCTTGGAGTCATTTTTTTAAATTTTGTGATGTAGTTTAATTATAAATAATCTGTCAGCATTTACAGCATCCACTCAGTATAAACCAAAGTACAAGAGACCTGGGTTCAATCCCTAGGTCGAAAAGATCCCCTGGAGGAGGCCATGGCCACCCACTCCAGTATTCTTGCCTGGAGAACTCCATGGACAGAGGAGCCTGCGGGCTACAGCCCACAGGGTTGCAAAGAGGCAGACACACTCACTCAAGTAGAAACCAAGTACGGATTTCTGTTATAATACGAGATACATGTTGCTAAAAATGGTGCCTTCTAAATGTTCATTAAAAAGAGCATCACTTACAGTGCAAGTAAGCTTAAGGGTAAACCTGTCAAGACGTGTATGTCTTTGCAACCAAAGCACGAACATGAACAGTAAGTCGTACTTCCAGAGAGAGCCTAGACAGCCCAGCTGACAGGCATTTCAACACGTGGTAGAGGCCGCTGCAAAAGAGATTAAAAATGCACAAAAACAATAAAATGGGAACATCCACCTCTAGGTCTGAGCAGAGCAGGAAGAAGAGAAGCTCTAACACAGGAGAAGTGCAGCTTGCTGGCCCAGACAGGGGTGTGCCTCTCCCTGGGGAGAGCCCAGGGGCACACTCCTCTAAGAGTAGACCTGCAATGAGAACTTTTCTTCTTTCCTGGTGAAAGTTAAAATGTTACTTCTACTATTCCAGAGCCCCATGCCAAGGAGCTCAGAATAACTCCTAGTTACACTGAGTTTTCTCCTAGTTACCAGTCACAAAAGCTCAGTGGTGTCAGACGTTTGCTGTGACCTAACAGACTGAACTGAACTCGGAAATTGGTAGCTACTGGAGCATGGCTTTAGTGAGAAAGTTTGAATACACAAGTAAGATCAGTATGAAAAACTTGTAGATAACTTGGTGGGGCTGCATGGGCCATGCAGAGAAG